>NW_007465719.1:0-333 GCF_000475195.1 Diaphorina citri | reverse complement strand
TGAAGTTTGGAATTAATTTACTCATTTCCCCTTCATTTTCATAAGTCGAAGGTCCTCATCGATTCTTCTGTGATAAGTAACCTATTCGCGGTTTGCTCGTGGTATTCGCGGTTGGCTCGCGGTATTCGCGGTTTGTTCGCGGTATCGGGTTGTTCTTGATATTCTGCGCGGTTTGTTCGCGGTATCCGCGGTTTGTTCGCGGTATCCGCGGTTTGTTCGCGGTATTCGCGTTTTGTTCGCGGTATTCGCGTTTTGTTCGCGGTATTCGTGTTTTGTTCGCGGTATTCGCGTTTTGTGCGCAGTATCCGCGGTTTGTTCGCGATATTCGCAGTT
>NW_007465718.1:0-333 GCF_000475195.1 Diaphorina citri | reverse complement strand
TTTTCCTTGTAGATATTGGGAATTTATCTGCATTAATTTTGTTGAATTTGTAATTTAGAATTCGAAGTTTTTTGCATAGTGAGTTTACATGTTCTTTCATATTGAACTCATTATCCACAATTACTCCTAGGTACTTAGCTTTATCCGCGTATTCTATTCTATGACATGTACATGTAGTCTCGTATGTTTTATTTTCCAGGCATATCCTGTTATGGCAATAGAGCCTATGCTGATCCAGGTTAATCTGTTTGCTTTTGTAGCCTAGTATTATCGCCTCTGTTTTTTTCTCATTTAGGTATATATGATTATTATATAGGTACTTTTGAAGGTTTA
>NW_007465717.1:0-333 GCF_000475195.1 Diaphorina citri | reverse complement strand
AGGGCATGGGTTCAATCCCAGCCGAGGTATGGAATTTTATCCTCAATATAATTTGAGAATTTGACCACAATAATAGTATTATAGTAGTAGCCTACTGCTGGAGTAAAGGGACTTTACAGTCCTATGCGAGCGGTATAAATAAGCACTATTATTATATTATATATTATTTTTTTACATTGCATTTACCTCACCCCCCTTGGGACCTCTGCTTGGAATCCTAGTATGAATCCTAATGCCAGCCACTCACTCTCAGACCGTCTCGTCTGTCCGATAGTCGGGATGTGTGTGGTGGAAACGTTTCGTCTGTCAGATAGTCGGGATGTGTGTGGTGGA
>NW_007465716.1:0-333 GCF_000475195.1 Diaphorina citri | reverse complement strand
GTTTTACCTGACAGGCCTATCATGCAAAACCTATCTTGAATGGCCGGGACTATTCAAATTGTCCTGATCCCTAACCTCGTGAGGAGTACAGTGTATAAGATCGTCTGTTGTCAAGGGTGGAAAATGCAGTGACTGATGAGTGAACAACTGAAAAAAGTTTGTGCATAGAGACATCTTTAGCTATAGAAAATATTAGGTAGATAAATAATGCTAAGAGTATACGCTTAGCTAAATCCACGTATTTTGTCTATTGCAGTTTACGTAGCCTACGTAAAAGTAGCTGTAATGAGTTCGAAAAAAAAACGCTTTTGAAATTGATACATGATGATTGTT
>NW_007465715.1:0-333 GCF_000475195.1 Diaphorina citri | reverse complement strand
TTTTTTTTTTTTTTTTTTTTTCAATTTAATTTATTGTTAATTCCATTTTATAGCCAAGAGGTGTGGGACCATGGGATGCTACATTGCAGTCAGACTAAATTGTTTCGTACACTAGGTAATAGGTGCCTATGAACGAAAATTTGAATACAAAGTACGAAAATTTGTATATGCTGTGTATACTTGTGTAGAGAGGAGTTTTATTTTTTAAATTTTCCTGAAAGGAAATTTAAAGCAATTATTTATTGTCACTCTTGGTTTATTATTTGGGTATAGTTGCTGCCAAATTTGGTTTACCTATTTAGCTAATAGCGAATTCTAGACCTACAAGCTTAA
>NW_007465714.1:0-333 GCF_000475195.1 Diaphorina citri | reverse complement strand
GAGTTCATTGTTGAATACTCCGAAAAATCATGCAGGATCTGCTAGTCTGCTGGAGGATCAACGTATGGATGATGTATTGGGTGTCGCTACTACAGGCTGCAGAGAGAGTATCAAGGATGGAATGGATAAAGTTGAATTAAGAATTAATTGAGAAAGAAGGGCATGAGCGATTGACTGTATCAGTCTTAATCTTAAACCTTTCCAATTAGCAGGAAAAGTGTGAAGCCCACATAAATCTGAAGTGTCCTTTCCATGTTTCCATGAACCTTAATAGAACCTGAGCCAGACTGACCCAGTATATTCAGAAAGGTTTCAATATTCAATTCATACAAA
>NW_007465713.1:0-333 GCF_000475195.1 Diaphorina citri | reverse complement strand
TTTACGCGCTCATTTATACAGGGTGATTTAGGAAAGTGTGCGTGAAATTTCACCTCACGTTACAGCATTTTGGGAGGAGTCAAATCTCTTAAAACCTCCTCGACGAAATTGCGGACGACTCCACTGATTCGAGTCTCAGGGAGAGTTCAAAGGCAAAGGATTGGAACAAATCGAATCAGAGACCTAAAACCTTAAAAAAAGAGACCTGTAACTGCACCGATGCTATCACTAGATAATTCAAATACATGCTCACAGAATTAGTAAAAGAGAGAAAGAAGACGAAGAAGAATTAAGGAGAAGAAGAGGAAACACATGAAGGTGAGCCCTAAAAAG
>NW_007465712.1:0-333 GCF_000475195.1 Diaphorina citri | reverse complement strand
TTCAACACCTATAAGACCTCGATCGACGAGGTGAATCTATGTCATCGAAGCAGTCTACAGTTTCAGACGACATCGATTCATCGATTGCGGATTGAGTCGACGGATTCTACTATGTGTGGACACAGCTTAAAAGTCGGGTTAACCTTTTACGAATCTACCTATGAGCTAGCTTTAACTTGATCATTCATCAATTTCCACCCTGTAAGCAAGTACCTATATATGGAATATCTCGAATCACTAGATTGGTCCGTGGCTTATCAGTCTCAACACTGACTTTGGATACAAAAGGAAATGATCCGATCTTTTTAATTGGTACGCTAATCTTGAAGATCT
>NW_007465711.1:0-333 GCF_000475195.1 Diaphorina citri | reverse complement strand
TCTCTCTAATTTCTTTCCCTCTTGAATTTCCTTCTTGCTCCGCTACCATCCGGATTTTTACTCTCTCCTTTCTCCTTTTTGACCTCTTTCTCTCCCCCCGGTCTTTCTCTGTCTCTTCTCTCTTAATATCCCTTTACATTGGTCCATCCCGCACCCTCCCCTTTTATCCCTTTTCTCTGTCTTTTCCTCTCCGTATTATACTTAGTTCATAACTCTTTTCTTTCTCTCGTTATTCCTTTACATTTATCCATATCCTCTCCATTCTTCATTCTCGTCCTCCCACTTCTCTCTCTCCCGTCCTACTTCTCCTTCCCATTTTCCTCTCTCTCTCTC
>NW_007465710.1:0-333 GCF_000475195.1 Diaphorina citri | reverse complement strand
TTTTCTCTTTTGCATCCGAGAGATTCTACTTTTTTCATACTTTTCTCTCAACATAAAAACTGTCATGAAGTTGTAGTTGTTTTTTCTTCTTTTTTTGTACTATCTTCGTAATTAAAACGTATTACGCTCCTTGCTGAGTTGAGAAGATGGGAAAATATTGAGTTTTTGGACTTGATACCCCAGGAGAAGCAAAATAATGAAGAAAAAGTGTGCATCTTTGCACGTTATGAAAATATGAAGCCACAGCCAAGACTAGGATTGCAGTGAACTGTAAATACTGTAATACTTACTCAGAAGTAAAAAAAAAAAAAAAAAAAAACTGGCTCTAAATTT
>NW_007465709.1:0-333 GCF_000475195.1 Diaphorina citri | reverse complement strand
TGCTGCAGTTGTGTATGTTGGGGCACATATACCACAGTGGTGTAGCGAAATAGTTGGGGTCAAGTAAAAAAAAAAAAAAAATTTCCAATTGTTTGTTGTGTTGATTATTACTGAGAAATTTTGCATTATTTCTTAATTAAATTTAACCATGTCTGGAAATCGCATAAATGATAATTGTATATTTTTGTAATTTATGTTCAAGTTGTGGTAGCATAGAGTTGTTGCTGTCATGGAAGGTTGTGTTGAATTTGTCTTTCCTTTGTTCTCTTTGATTTCCTTTGTTGAATTTGTCTTTCTCTGATAGTGGTTCCTTTGTTCAACTTGCAGTTTGTT
>NW_007465708.1:0-333 GCF_000475195.1 Diaphorina citri | reverse complement strand
ATTGCACAGTGGCTGCGAGCAACTTGGCAAGAGATGGACGAATACATTACATTCAATACATCGATGAGCGCCGGATTGTAGGGCACCATTTACACAGATTGGACAGAGAACTTCAAAAACACGCTTTGGGTCACAGTCACTTTCAAGGCCTATGCTTGATGTTTTCGTCGAGAGTTTTTCACTGTGTGGAAAACTCTCAGCAGTTTGCGCACGATGACAGTTGTTGCATAACCTCATCTGGCCGTAGCCTTCATCATTGCTATCGGTATTGCACAGTTGCTGCGAGCAACTTGGCAAGAGATGGACGAATACATTACATTCAATACATCGATG
>NW_007465707.1:0-333 GCF_000475195.1 Diaphorina citri | reverse complement strand
TGTACGGCCAAGCAGAAAATCATCGATATTTATTGATCCAGTCCCCGCTTAATTGATTTCTTTTCATCAGCTTTTTTTACGATCACTTTTTTCGCCCTGAATCTGCGATGTGCTTGTGGTTCTTTCCCATTTGAATGATGTACGATTTTTTTGTCGGGTATTAAAGGCATTTTTTGCGAGCCTAGTTCGTTTGGAGAGTAGTGCGTCTGCCTTGTAAGTGATAGGTCGTTGTAAGTGCCTTACTAGTGTTGATCCTTGTTCAGTGTTCAATGCTAAACCGGTGCTCCGTTGTGAAGTGTCTTGCTGAGTAGGCATAATTGGTTTCATGACATC
>NW_007465706.1:0-333 GCF_000475195.1 Diaphorina citri | reverse complement strand
TCTCTCCTATTGTATGAAACATATCTCTAGATATTCTGTACCCTAGGCCTGTGTACATATTTTTCACACAATCTCTCTTCTTTATTCTCTCTCTCTCTCTCTCTCTCTCTCTCTCTCTCTCTCTCTCTCTCTCTCTCATATCTCCCTCTCTCTCGGTATCTTTATTCCTGTTTTAACAACATAGTCCCCCCAACTCATCCTAAAGGCCCGTTTCCACTTGTTCGAAAAAAGGTGTCGTGCGTAGTGGGAACACTCTCATCATTAAAATCACATTGTCTACTGGACATTAGGAAAAAATCGGATGAAATTGACGACAAGTTTAGTAGGAACGGG
>NW_007465705.1:0-333 GCF_000475195.1 Diaphorina citri | reverse complement strand
TTTGACAGCTTTACTAAGTGCTTCCTTTGCAATTAATTTCCATCCTTCAATAAATACCTTGGCTATGTAATTTGATTACTTCCCCGTTTTTTTAAAAGGAAAATAGAAAATTAGATGGCGCATTATTAACTATTGATTCGGTGCAGATGACCAAGAAGTTGACAAGCACCACATAAATATAATAGATGATACTGATGATAGATAGATTAACTATTGAAGGCCTAGTATCCAAAGGAAATTGGAAAAATACACTTTCTTACCTCGCAAAAATTATCGAACGAAATATCAATCTCTTCTCCCTCCCATTTCAGATTTACTGCAGGACTCATCATC
>NW_007465704.1:0-333 GCF_000475195.1 Diaphorina citri | reverse complement strand
TATCAAACTTGCATACAACCACTATCCAGTGTGCATGGCTACTGACTCATGTACAGTCTGATTCACAAGTCAGTGAGGAGGTATTTGGTTGTATACCCCTGTTCCATTGGGAAGTGTTTTATTTTTAACCCATCCTTTAAGCCTCGGAGTGGGCTTTTGGGTATGGAGTTAAGCTTTTAAATTAAGGAAAGAGCAGAAAACTCACTCTGAGACTTTTTTACGGAATATCGCAAGCATTATGTCCGCTTTACTCCGGCTCCGGCCAAGGGTCGAACCCGCATGCTTTGAAATGTCACTCTAAGGGTCCTTGACTCAAGATGTATTTATGGCCAA
>NW_007465703.1:0-333 GCF_000475195.1 Diaphorina citri | reverse complement strand
ATTTCAAAGTTGAAAAGAAGAGTTTCAATCTTGTGAAGATACCTAGTTTCAAAGTTGAAGATGGTTTCAATAACTTCACACCCTACACCGGACAAAAACAATTTGCATACTAATGATGATCAAGATTCATGGACAGAAAAAAGAACCTTAAGCTCAACAAGCATAGCGAGATTCTTCTTCATATTCTTCCTCGTCTTCTTCTTCTTCATCCTCTTCCTCGTCTTCTCCTTCTTCTTGCCTGTTCCTCTTCTAACCAGAATACCTTAACAACTCTCAACGTCAGCGAATCCCCCCAGTAAAGTTTATTATCTACCCATCAGCTCTGTGTACCTT
>NW_007465702.1:0-333 GCF_000475195.1 Diaphorina citri | reverse complement strand
ACTACTAGGTAGCTTTCATAATAAAGGTTCGCTTTTTACCTAATTTATAGGAATTTGCGGGTATTTTAATCAGTGGTGATGCGTGCGTTTCCCCAGTTCAAAATTTGGCCCTTACAAATTGTCTCTCGATTGGTTTTCAAAGTTAAAATTTCATAAAATGCTGATAACTGAAAGAGCAGCCTCTGTTGTCGAATGGGTGTCACTTTGGGCATGCCCTGGATAGGTCCGGGTTCCATGCCCGTTAGAGTCGAAGTTTTTCAGCTCTGTACCTACTTAGAACACAGAGTATCTAAAAGATTTAAGATTAAAAAGATTTAAATATTAAAAAGATAA
>NW_007465701.1:0-333 GCF_000475195.1 Diaphorina citri | reverse complement strand
AGATAGGGTGAGGTACATTGGACGTGGAGTGAGCAGTCGTAGCTGTGGTGGCGGCAGCAGCAGCCGTCAGGAGTTGATCACAAAGGGCTTTAGTCTGCTCGAGGTCATCTTGAAGACGATTCAACTTTTTGCGCAGGTCCGAGTTCTCCTTCCTTAATAAAGCTAGGTTTTCTGCCACATCGTCAGACTTTGTTGTCGTAGCTTTAGAGTAGAGTCTAGTAGAAGTATTAGTAAAACTGAGAGAAGGACTACTCCTAACAGTCTGAGATCTGGGTGAATGCAAAGATGTTGAGGGAGAAGCTGAGACTCTGGTGGCGGGACCCTTCCTGGCGG
>NW_007465700.1:0-333 GCF_000475195.1 Diaphorina citri | reverse complement strand
TTTGAACTTATCACTTTGGCCAACGAGTCCAACTGGATAGATTGTTCCTCTCAACATCAGGAAAACTGTAAGTAAAGGAAGATACACACTACCATCACGTCACGTGAACTCATGGGGAGTAGACTCATGCCAGGTCGAAGTTTTTTCGGCTCTCTGCTTGGAGTACCGGCTGCACACAGTCTCCTGTGCGCAATTGAGTCGTAATCGAGTAGCGACCAGTTTCGGAATAGAACAGTCGCGCTTACTTGGGTGATATTTCAAAGTCATAGAGCAGGAAAAATGAGGACCAGCGGAATTTTTCTTTTTCTTCTACGACTTCTAGATCCCGAGATA
>NW_007465699.1:0-333 GCF_000475195.1 Diaphorina citri | reverse complement strand
CGAAATCGTACACAGCACCACCAGGAGAGAAATCGTGAACAGACACGCATACAGGTGCCTCGGGAGTCCGACACTGGCTAGAAGGGCGCAAGGGATCCCCACAAGGCCAACCAGTAGGTCCGCCACTGCGAGGGAGACGATGTAGTAGTTTGTTCGGCGCCGCAGGCGTTTTTCGCGCCCAAAAGCGACGATGACTAGCGAGTTGCCTATGACCGCGCCAAGGGCTACGAGCACCTCGCATACTGTGTACGGGACGTTGAGAGCGTCCATTGTTCGTCACTCCCGATGAATAAATTTATTTAGTCATTTATTTATTTGTTGATTTCCAAGGTA
>NW_007465698.1:0-333 GCF_000475195.1 Diaphorina citri | reverse complement strand
ACACAGTCTTCCTTTTTATCTATCTCTCTTTCTCTTTTGCTCCTTCTCTGTTTCTATATCTTCTCTCTTCTTTTCTCTCGTTTTGTATTCCATAGGTGGAATCTAATCTCTCTCTCTCTCTTTCATTTTCTCTCTTCCTTCTTTTCTCCCTCTCTCTCTCTCTCTCTTTTCACTCCTCTTTCTATCTCTCTCTTTACTATTTTGGGAGTCAATGTCATATGAACCCAGCAGGTCATGGAGAAAGAGAGAGGGAGTAAGAGAGAGGGGGAGGGAAGGACAGAGAAAGATGCAAAACAAAGACACGGAGAGAATCAGGTGACAGGTGCAAAAAGA
>NW_007465697.1:0-333 GCF_000475195.1 Diaphorina citri | reverse complement strand
TGCCAAGAATTAAAGAATCTATCTTTCATTTGAAGGGAGAAGTTTTAATACATGGGTTTCTCTGGGTAAATGACAATGGAATATGCTTTGGTAGTCGGGATGTTGAAATTGAAAATTCATTATATCTCCTTGGCTGAATAAAAAAAAGTCACATAATACGACGTGTTATTTATAATCGTATTTCCCTTTACACCCGTTTTCCTAAGAACGCAAAATTTTATTGTTTAATAAAACATAGTTTTCCATGGATTTTTGTTTTTTTTTTTTTCTATTGAAAAAAATGGATTTCTTACAATCTTACATTATTTGAGAAGTAAACATACTGAAATTATG
>NW_007465696.1:0-333 GCF_000475195.1 Diaphorina citri | reverse complement strand
CCGTCTTTAATAAAATTGAACTAGGTTATACCGAGCTAGGGCTTTTTCTTTGATGAGAATTAACATCACTGTATAACTGCTAAAGTCTTTAGTGACGGAGGTAAAGATCTTTTTCACCACCAAGCTCCCTTCAAAGTTTTTCCTTCCATAGGGGGGAAGCAGACCAGGAGCTCAGGTGGTGACACGAAGCTTCCTCTCGGTGTATAAACAAAGAAAAATGTTCGGGACTCAATAAATTCCCCTCTCCTGAAAAATAGAAGGAAAGGTAAATAGCTGTAATTTGTCTCAATCTTTATTTCTCCTTTCGTTTACCTTTTATCTCATGCCTCTCCC
>NW_007465695.1:0-333 GCF_000475195.1 Diaphorina citri | reverse complement strand
TAGAGGGAACTGTAAATGCAAGGTCTTATCGTCCCGAAAGAGAAGAGAGCAGGAAGACAGGATAGGAGAAAGCCAGCCGGTCCGAGAATATGATAAGATTATTGAGATTTGATAATCAGCGTTCAAATGTTTCTGCTTACTTACCATGTTTGACATAACTCTGAAAGTTACTATCCATCGGTTATCTCTCGGAGTTTCTGCCAGAAGAAAAGAAACATGGTAAGCTACTTTTAGCAAAGGTTGAAAAGTAGGTCTATCTTGAGTAATAATTACCATTCACTTCGTTCTTCCAGGTTGGAAATCTATCAGAGGGCGAAGAATACACTTTCCGTG
>NW_007465694.1:0-333 GCF_000475195.1 Diaphorina citri | reverse complement strand
TACCTACATGTACTTAGTGGAACTTGAAAAGATTGTTGTAATAAGAAAGTAAGCAATAAATCTATTATTATTATTATTATTGACCCCCTACTACCAAAAATGAAAGTAGGAGATCAGAGGAAATGTAGGGGGATTAGAAGAGATTTCTCCTACATTTGGACCATGGGTATGGAGATTCCTCTGTGGCTATTTAGATTTACATTGTTTCCTTTTAAGTTATTCAGCGTTAGTTTTAATACCCGCATTTTATCGCGGTATCCGCGGTTTATTCGCGGTATCCGCGGTTTGTTCGCGGTATACGCGGTTTTTTCGCGGTATTCGCGGTTTGTTCGC
>NW_007465693.1:0-333 GCF_000475195.1 Diaphorina citri | reverse complement strand
AACAATGATACATATAAAATTGAAGGATTTGGAGGAGCAAATGGCAATATTCATATTCATTTCATTCAATCATATCATGAGCTTTTGGTTAACAAGTAAGAAATGTGTGTACCTACTTATAGCATTGACAAATATGTCAAATTGCATTACATGCCTTATTCGGCTCAAAGGTAATGCTGCAATTATGCTAATGGGCACGCCAATTGAACCACAAATCAATAAAAGTTCTTACACAAAATACACATTGGACAAATATGTAAGGAATTTGCATTTGCACAAGGGTTCAATCGGTAAAGTTCATGCTGATTAAACCTCTGACAACTATTTACTTTC
>NW_007465692.1:0-333 GCF_000475195.1 Diaphorina citri | reverse complement strand
GAGGAAAAGGGATAGGAAGAGGGAGGGACTGTATTATTTACTCTCAATTCAAGAGAGACAAAAGAACGCGGAGGAGAGAGAGGGAGAAAGATGGGGATATAGAGAAAGAGGCGGTGGAAGAGAGAAAGGTAGGAGAGAAAGAGGAAGGGAGAGAGGGAAGAGAGGAAATGAGGGACAGAAATAGGAAGGAGAGTGAGAGACATGGAAAGAGAGAAGTGGGGAGAGAGAAAACGAGTAAAGGAAAAAAAAAGGGGGCAGAGGAAGAGAGAAAGAATAGAAGGGAGAAACACATAGGTAATTCAAATCATTGTCAAGAAGGTAATATTAAATTGT
>NW_007465691.1:0-333 GCF_000475195.1 Diaphorina citri | reverse complement strand
AGTCAGCCGGATTACATACAGTTTATACTTTACAGGGATAGAGAAGGCCCTTCAGAAGGTAAAGAGGACAGAGTTTTACTTTCTATTACCATCATTGATAAGGAACCTAACCTCTACACTATCTACAGTAGTCTACAGTATACCACCGTGCGTTATAAGGAATAATCGGAATTTTTCCCCCTTTTTTGCCATCCTCTCTCCACATGAATACTGAAATTCCGCGGAAGTCGTGTGAAGTTCCAGCAAGTTGTCTTCATTGATGTAAGCTTCCTGAGTACTCGTATCAGCTGGGAAGTGTTTGTTTTCCGCTGTGATACGAGGAGCTTGGAAAAA
>NW_007465690.1:0-333 GCF_000475195.1 Diaphorina citri | reverse complement strand
CTAATTTGTACAGTCAAGTGTAAGATCAAGACGTTTACACTAAGCTTTGAATGATGTTTGTATAATGTTCTAATCTTGTCCATTTTCCCCCTGATTTTTCTTAATATTTCTCTTTGCTGACTTGTCTTCTTTGAGCTAAATTGAGCCGTGTGACGCTATTCCTTACGAGTGTGAACTAAATTTTAAAGGGTGACGAAAAGTATTACTTACTTTGTACGGACAAAACGGAAAAGCTTTTTACCTTGTTAGTTTGTCCTGATCCAATAGGACTGAAAAGTATCTTTTAGAAAAGGGATACCTTTAAACCTAATTTTGATATGGTTAAACTTAAAA
>NW_007465689.1:0-333 GCF_000475195.1 Diaphorina citri | reverse complement strand
ATTTCTACAGTGTGTCAGTTTTTGAACGTCTGTAACTAGTAACTAGTGAAGATGGAAAAGATTGTACGAATATTTCTAGTGTGTCAGTTTTTGAACGTCTGTAACTAGTAACTAGTGAAGATGGAAAAGATTGTACGAATATTTCTAGTGTGTGTCAGTTTTTTCACCACCACCCTGTATATTATTAAGGAATAAGCATGGAGGCCTATGTGCAGATACTAGAAGATAGAGTTATGTTATGTCGTCGTCTATTCAGTTCTGCTTTCACTTTCAGCATCATTGCAGCAAATCAAACAATGTGTCGGTATGAGATTTTCCTAGACTGCACCACCG
>NW_007465688.1:0-333 GCF_000475195.1 Diaphorina citri | reverse complement strand
AAAACTTGGATGCAAAAAAGCAAAGGGAGTCAGAGAGAATGGGAAGGATAAAGAAGGGAGAGGCAAAACAGCATCAAAAATTAACTTTTGTGTAGGAAAAAAAAATACTTTTGTGTAGCAAAAAAAGTTTGTACTAAGTTAAGTTAGAGCTGACAGAGAGACATAAAGGGAGAGTCAGGGAGGGAGAAGAGAGAGGTAAGTATAATAAATAGGAGAGGGGGGAAGGGATAGGGAACTTTGTAATGGTCCTTTGTTCAACAGGTACCTAGCTACCTAGGTACTGACTAACTAGGTACTCTAACTAGGACCTAGGTCAGGGGTTTTCAACTAGCG
>NW_007465687.1:0-333 GCF_000475195.1 Diaphorina citri | reverse complement strand
GACTTTGCGTCACGGGAATGTCAGGATGCGTTCTACGAGTCGCAGAAGTCGTCCAATATGTTTGACAACAGGTGAGTTTCCACACGGCAGTACCTATGTTTTTGGAGAACTTAATAAATTGTATTTCCAATTCCCTCCAATAATTGAAAACAGCAGGAGAAAATTGTAACCAATATTGTTGAAATCTTATCTTCGAAGTTTAGATTAAGCTTGGGATAAGAATTTCTTTAACATACCTATACCTATTAAAAATAAGAGGAATAATAATAGTGCTTATTTATACTGCTCGCATAGGACTGAAAAGTCCCTTTACTCCAGCCGTAGGCTACTACT
>NW_007465686.1:0-333 GCF_000475195.1 Diaphorina citri | reverse complement strand
AAAGAAAAAGACCTCCATGACAAAACCGAAGAGAAAAGCAAAGTTGTGAACATGGTCGAATGAAACATTATGTCAAAATGTTTGCTGGGATTTTATCCTTCGCTTGGTTTTCATTCTAATGTATGTTCTATACATACTTAGATACTTGATGCTAATACTAATTTGTTATCAAATCTACCTATATAGTATAGGTTTTAGTTCTTATTCTTAGAAAAAAAAAAAATCGAATTGAGTAAAAGAAGAAGAAACTGATCATGACACAAATAAAAAGTACAAGAATAAGTAATAATTATTATAGAGAATTAGGCACCGAAATCCATGGACCACAATCTA
>NW_007465685.1:0-333 GCF_000475195.1 Diaphorina citri | reverse complement strand
AGTTTTAATGCAGTTCTGGACACGGAAAGTAAGTACCTAAGTATAGGTAAATAACTACCTAAGTAGGTAAATAAGTACTTAAGTAGGTAAATAAGTACCTAAGTAGGTAAATAAGTACCTAAGTTGGTAAATAAGTACCTAAGTAGGTAAATGAGTACCTATCTACATAAGTAGGTAAATAAATGCAGAAATGCAGTTTTGCCAAGGAGAGAGGATGTAATAGTTAATTGCATGCGTAACATGGTAAATGCCGCGCTGGTAAGTAGGTATAGTAGGTATACTGAAAAAACCGAACCAATTTTTCTAATTTGGTAAAAAAAATAATAATAATAA
>NW_007465684.1:0-333 GCF_000475195.1 Diaphorina citri | reverse complement strand
AGGCCTATAGGACATTAAAATGGTTTAATGATATAGGACATTAAAATGGTTCAAAATACTCCAAATTCTTGGAGCTTGAATTACGATATTGTTACGAATGAGGTCGGATTTTTGTGTCATGTTGCTGTGAATTCTCGTACACATCTTTCTAAAGCCCTCAAACTAGCACCTTCACTAGCTACTTTTTTTCAAAGAGGTTTCATAGAGGGAACTGTAACTGCAAAGGTCTTATTGTCCCGAAAGCGAAGAGAGAATGAAGACAAGACAGGAGAAAGCCAGCCGTTCCTCGAAGAACCTTATCTGGTTGGGACAAAATCTGCCGCGGGTGGGAAC
>NW_007465683.1:0-333 GCF_000475195.1 Diaphorina citri | reverse complement strand
AAGCACGCCGTGTCCGAGGGCACCAAGGCCGTCACCAAGTACACCAGCTCCAAGTAAACTGCCACCCGCCGTGTCTACAATCGTATCACCCTTACTTTAAAACGGCCCTTTTCAGGGCCACCAAAATCTATCTATCCGATCAATTTTGCAGCTCTAGCATGATGGATGTACAATGTACATGTTGCCTACCGATACCTACTCGATTGTAGGATGAAGACTTGTTTTTGTTACTTTATCGATTTACGAGGTACCTAAAGCAGAGCTTTTTCGCTTGTGTGGATATTACAGTATTACCAAGTGCCTCATTCATAATCGATTTCGTTATTTCAATGA
>NW_007465682.1:0-333 GCF_000475195.1 Diaphorina citri | reverse complement strand
GCATCGATCAACCAATCAAAATGCTCGAAAGTCAGCTGATTTCTATCATTTCTTCAAATTTTTGTTTACCTTCAAAAAATTTTAGAACTCAGACTCAGATCTCAGAAGTGTTTTCGTTTTTATGGAGTTTGTAGTTTTGCTCTTTTACTGGAGAAATTTTAAATTAATTCAAAATGCATTTCATTCGATTTTATTAGTACTTGTCTACTATGTTTAATTTTGGTTCTCTATTTACTTTCATTTTTGTAACTGTCATAGTATTCTTCCTATGTGTGGTGTACAGCCATGGACAAACCACCGAAGAAACCAAAAGCTTACCGTTTTGTGGAGATC
>NW_007465681.1:0-333 GCF_000475195.1 Diaphorina citri | reverse complement strand
CAAAAGTAACTCACATCCATTCAGTTTGCAAATTAACTGGGACTCGAACCACCAACCCCAGTGGTGTTGTAGTGATCGCTAGACATCGTGATAAAATTTAACTAGGTGAAATAAGTAAGTGGGGAATGACATTTGTGACAAGCATTCTTGCTTTTTTTTTAGAGAGAGAGGTCTAATAGAGGGAACTGTAACTGCTAGTAGGGTCTTATCATCCCGAAATCGAAATGAGAAGGAAGACAGGCTAGGAGAAAGCCAGCCGTTCCGAGAACGAACATTATCCGTTCAGGGTGTAGTAGGTACTTTTTCTCTGTCAGTAGGTAATTATTCTGTGCC
>NW_007465680.1:0-333 GCF_000475195.1 Diaphorina citri | reverse complement strand
TTTTAGTCTTATTATTTTTCAATTCGATGCCTATGGATTTATTTATTATTATACCTACCTAAAAAAATGTAAATTAAAAAGAATTCTTTTTTTTTAGTATACTCGTAAATTTTATTTATTAGATATGCCTATTGTTATAATTGAAAGACATTTACAAAAATATTACTCTGTAAAATTATTCGCCTAAAACCACCCTGTATACACATTCAACAATGCACCTCCAAATAGAAACTACTCATGTATATAAAATCTATTTACTTTTTTCAATTTATTATTAGAGCTACTTTGTACATTATTTTTTTATTTAATTTTTATTCCAACTAATATTAAGAT
>NW_007465679.1:0-333 GCF_000475195.1 Diaphorina citri | reverse complement strand
CAGTACTGTGGATGTTTTAGTCTGTTCTTTCCAATTTAGATAATTTTGTATTAGTTTTTATCAGGTTCTAATTGACCACCCAGATCTCTCTCTCACTCTTTCTTGCCTTCTCTCTCTCACTCACTCTCTCTCTCTCTCTCTCCCTCTCTCTCTCTCTTCATCCTCTTCTAGACATATTTTAGCCTTTACTCTTTCTCACTTGTATTCCACACCTAAAACGTCCGTCATAATATTGTATAGGTAAAATATAAGATCTCAGAATCTCTGACCTTCCAATAAATATTCTTCATCTTTGTACCTGAAATTGGTTTTTTTTTTTTTTTTTGCAGAGGG
>NW_007465678.1:0-333 GCF_000475195.1 Diaphorina citri | reverse complement strand
TTTCTGAAATTTTCACATACTAATGGTCCTTTCTTGTGTAACATGAACATGAACGAATCGGTAAGCGTGTCAGGTATTGTACCTCCGTTGAAAATAAAGTTAATAAAACTAAGCAGTTGTCTTTTCCAATCATCCTGCAAAATTTTCAAGTACTCGTTCAGTACATTATCCGGTCCAGGACTTTTGCCACTCTTTAGGTTAGAAATTCCTTTTTCCAACTCCCCCATACAAAAGTCAGAATCCATCTGCTCCCTTAAAACATCAGGGAACGAGAAGTGGAGTAATCTGGCACCCGTTTCATTTTCCAACTTGAACAATTGGACTAAATAGCAT
>NW_007465677.1:0-333 GCF_000475195.1 Diaphorina citri | reverse complement strand
AGAGGTGGGAGAGAAGGAGGAGGAGGAAGAGGTGGGAGAGAAGGAGGAGGAGGAAGAGGTGGGAGAGAAGGAGGAGGAAGAGGTGGGAGAGAAGGAGGAGGAGGAAGAGGTGGGAGAGAAGGAGGAGGAGGAAGAGGTGGGAGAGAAGGAGGAGGAGGAAGAGGTGGGAGAGAAGGAGAAGGAGGAAGAGGTGGGAGAGAAGAAGAAGAAGGAGGAGGAGGAGGAGGAGGAAGAGGTGGGAGAGAAGGAGAAGATGGAGGAAGAGGTGGGAGAGAAGGAGAAGATGGAGGAAGAGGTGGGAGAGAAGGAGAAAGAGAAGATGGAGGAAGAGGT
>NW_007465676.1:0-333 GCF_000475195.1 Diaphorina citri | reverse complement strand
GAAATTCAGGCTGGTATCCTCTCTGTTTAAAGTTCCCCCAGCCAGACTAAGCTGGTCTACTCCCTGTTTAACGTCTCCTAGTCAGACAGTTTAGTGAAATTTAGTGAATTTTTTATATTTCAATAAATAAATAAATAAATATCATCCATTTCTCACCTGAAGGCAATCATATCGTCTTCCACATCCTTGATGGACATGTGTCCGAATATGTTAGGGTAAGCGGTCAAATTGTAGGACAGGGCGCTCCTACAGAACGACAGCTGTACGGGATCACAGGTGGTCACCGCTTTGGGCGCTTCGGTGGTGGTTGTGGTCGTGGTAGATGACACCTGT
>NW_007465675.1:0-333 GCF_000475195.1 Diaphorina citri | reverse complement strand
AACACACTCTACGTTGCTTAACTTCACTGAACCGTTGGGAATTGGTGAATTTACTATTTTGTAAGGAAGGGGTACCAGCTAACGCTGAGGGATGAGGGGCTCACACGTCTTTGTAGGAATGTTGTAGCTCTGATGGCATTTCACAGTAGGATGTTATATGGTTTTCATGTTTCATAATGCTCCGTCGCTCTATGAGGTTATGCTTTACACTTGACACTTGTTGGAAAAGGTGAAAAACTGTCCTCCTGGGGGTAGAATAGAATATACCTTGTTTATCCTGCTCGAATGAGACTAAAAAGTCCCTTTAACCCAGCAGTCTAAACAAGGTCTCGT
>NW_007465674.1:0-333 GCF_000475195.1 Diaphorina citri | reverse complement strand
ATAAATAATGACGTACATTTAGTTTTCGTTTACCTTCGTTTAAACTTTAATGACTTGGTTGCGTTAGAGCTCTCTATAAAAACAACGAGGTAGGTAATGAACTATGAAGGTATACATAGGTAGGTAGATGAATAAATAGGTAGGATAATAATACCTAATAGGTTCTTTGGTTCTCTGCCTTTTTGGTTCTTCTTATCAAGGTGACCCACAGAACTTATATATAATGACTGCTGAAACCCTCCAAGAGAATAGTAATAGTAATAGCCTTTATTTGTACAGTAAAATATTCACATATCTTAAAATAATAACTAAATATTAAAGTACAAAATCAGA
>NW_007465673.1:0-333 GCF_000475195.1 Diaphorina citri | reverse complement strand
ACAGGTAGTTGATAGGTAAAAATTTGAATTTTGGAGGCAAACGTTTTGTAAACATTTTTGAGCTGTTGCGCATGCGCCATGTGTGCGCGTTAAAATCCCTCGAGAAAATCCCACACACACAAACGGGATTTAAAACTTAAATCCCTCTTATACATTTCAAAACCAAAACAAAGTGGTTTCCAAAATAATCCAAAATCGACATTTTTGATTTTTTACTTTTTTTTTGTGATTTTGATTTGTATTAGTAGCAGAATTAGCAGATATTGCAGAATATGCAGATTTGATTTTGCTACTAATTAAACTGATTTGCAAATTCTACGAAATCGTTATTTG
>NW_007465672.1:0-333 GCF_000475195.1 Diaphorina citri | reverse complement strand
GAGAATTCTTCAGACTTGTTTTTATGCTGTTGTCAGGGAAGAGCTCTTGAATGAAAAACAGGAAACATGTTCTAAGTAGGTATACGGGGTGGTATGGAAATATTAGATAAATATGGGTAGGTAGTTGGTAGGTACCTACTTATAGGTACATATTTGGAATAGACTCACATTCTAGATTTTCGCAGAAAAAATACTCAGCTCAATTTCTTCACTCTCTGGGAGGGTCAGATCTATGATCAAGGCTTCTCTCCGTGTATTAGCATGGTTTGTTATTTTCTCTGGGGTCAGGCCTAGGCTAGGGTCAAGGTTTCTTTGTGGAGCCTACTTCATGTC
>NW_007465671.1:0-333 GCF_000475195.1 Diaphorina citri | reverse complement strand
GTGATGGGACTTGGTAGACCTGTGCATGAGCCCTACAAGGCCCTACACTTGAATTTAGACCACGCTACGCCACTGCTAGGTAGGTACATTACATACTGTATTACGGGAGAAATTTGAACCACATCTTTCTGACTTCTCATGAGCTCACGTGACGTGATACAAAATATTTTGATATTTGTAGGTAGTGACGTCATAAGTATAGGTAGTTACTCTCGAATATTCGAGCGTCACAATATGCCACTTACTTGTCCTCTCTTCCCCGAAAAACCACCAGGGACAACCTCAAAAATCTCGAAAATTACATTAGCGGTTTCAATCTATTTTCCATCGGGC
>NW_007465670.1:0-333 GCF_000475195.1 Diaphorina citri | reverse complement strand
CTCCTCCTCCTCCTCCTAGAACTCGATTAAGTTTTCAAGTTCATGCATTTTTCACATAAAACAAAAGAAACGAGCGGAGGGAAGATGAGAAGAGAAAGAGGAGAAGGAGAGGATGATAAAAAGAAAAAAAATCCCTGGGAAATGTGCTAAACGCAATTTCGAAAGAAGGAAAAGAAGAAAAGAAAATTTAGTGGAGAATCACCGAATGGAGAATGACTGTTGCTGTGATGTTGATAATAATTAGAAGATTGGTCCAAGCTTACCCATCCTTTAGGGCTGTTTGCTCCTATACACCTAAGCCTCGGAGTGGGATTTTTGAGTATGGTAATGATG
>NW_007465669.1:0-333 GCF_000475195.1 Diaphorina citri | reverse complement strand
CTTGGTTCGGAAAGTACTTCATAAGAATACATAGGAAGCAGTAGGCAGCGGTCGCACAGCTCGGCAGCGCGACCGGGTTGCGCGACCCGGCAGCTAGGATCGGAACGCCACCTTAAGTCTAGGTAGCAAAAGTAACAAACCTTTGATCTGGAGCATGGCTGTGCGTGACAGGACCGCCTCATAACCACTCGTATTAACAACGCATGCGTACTCGCCACGATCTCCAAACTCCACATCGTGTATGATGAGCGTACCATTAGTCACGTGACTCACACTATGGCCAGACTCCAGCGGTAGCAACGTTTCACCTTTCTTCCATCGGATCTGAGTAGC
>NW_007465668.1:0-333 GCF_000475195.1 Diaphorina citri | reverse complement strand
AATAAATATACGATGACCATGTATACTTGATCATTTAATATTAAAGATATTGGGTGAAGAATAAGAAGATGAAGTAACGAAAAAACTGGTATCAAGAGTCACATGCAAGAACTTGGACGGTGACAAAGTTTGAGATAAGAAAAACCAACGAAATAACTACGAAAGACTTCATGAACAAAATAAACATACTGAGAAAAAGTGGAAACCAAAGTCACTTGAAAGAAACTGTACTAATCAACGAACAAGAGCTAGATGAACTTGATGAAGTAAAAAATGATGGAGTGCAACAACCAACAACTAAATGAACATAATCATCAATTAAAAGAAATAATT
>NW_007465667.1:0-333 GCF_000475195.1 Diaphorina citri | reverse complement strand
TTGTAGTAAATATTTATTTACTACAATAATATACGGGGGTGTCCTAATTAAGATCTAATGAAGATACAGTGAAAAAAAAAAGAAGCTTTAAAATAATATCTATTTCATCAGTCTGTCTCTGTTAGACTGTGATATAACATGCCATCATTTCCGATATAGGTACAGAAAGTATGTCCCTCCTCCTCCGCCCTAACTCCCCTATTGACACTTTATCTGACCTGCGTCTGTGATGCAACATGTTCTTCTGATAGTACATATGTCCCTCCTCCTCCGCTCTAACTCCCCTATTGAGACTTTATCTGACCTGTGTCTGTGATGCAACATGTTCTTCTG
>NW_007465666.1:0-333 GCF_000475195.1 Diaphorina citri | reverse complement strand
GTAAAACTTTTTGCAAAAGTGCATAGTCCGGTAATATTTATTTACTAATCAATTTTATTGTCTTATAATGTCGAAATCAAAGTAGGAAGGAGGATAGGGTAGTTTAAAGCCAGCCGTTTCATGAACCATCCTCTTCCTTCCATGTAAGATAAAATTCTCCCAGGGAGGAAATCGAAGCCTCGACCTAGGATTTACAGGCACTCTAACTTCCAGCCTATTAGGCTAGAACTTACCTTATTAACTTTACTAACAAATTGTCTTATCGTCCCGAAATGGAAGAGAGAAGGTGGACACTTGGACAGGATAAAAGAAAACTCGGCTGGTTCACTTTGA
>NW_007465665.1:0-333 GCF_000475195.1 Diaphorina citri | reverse complement strand
CTTTAGGGAGGAAGTAAAGAAGCTCTAAATTGCCCAAATGAAAATGATGAATGACCATTGGAGAATGTTTATACTTGGTGTGGGAATTTCTGCCCACAATTAACAATTAAAATGCTCAAGTCCTCAGGATCTTCAAGAGGGAATATGGAAAACACTTGAGTTACTTTTACAACATAGAAACTGTACGAGAACGTCTTTTATTGATCATTTCAGCAAACTTTTACAACTTTTAGATCTTATTCTACTAAGTTTCACATAGCACATTTTAACTTCTCCTAAAACCAAATTCAAAATTTCCCGCATTTTGCTGCGAGTCGACTCACTCCAATGGCT
>NW_007465664.1:0-333 GCF_000475195.1 Diaphorina citri | reverse complement strand
TATATATTATTTTTTTAACTCTTCGTCTCTTGGACTCTCAACCCGGAGGTGCTGACTTCGAATCCCGGCTGGGGAGGAAATTTTCTAACCAAACAATTTCCTTCTCGGATAGGCATGGACGTAAAAGAATGTGCCTTAATGCTAAAACGGTTCCGAAGTAGGTATCTTGAGGAAAAAGAACTTACAGCCAGAAGTAAGTAAGTAGGTACTTACCTTAGATACCTACCTTATAAGTAAGTATGTACTTACCTTAGATACCTACCTAATACTTTAACAATAGGTACTTATGCACGATTACTTACCAACCGATCCCACCGATTAATGTGATTGTAA
>NW_007465663.1:0-333 GCF_000475195.1 Diaphorina citri | reverse complement strand
AATATCGATTTACGAACTGCGGGTGAATCTATTTAGTTTGAAAATGTGCTTATTGCAAAAGGAAAAGCTATTCTAGCTAAACCTAAATTGTACAAATCCAGGGGTCAAACCTTCCAAAACCTTGATGGAAGATAACCTCTGGTAAACTCATCATAATTTTAGTAGTAAGTACCTATTGCACCATTGCATCGGACTTAAACTTCAAGAATCCTCAGATGAATAATGATGTGAGATGATTCTTCTTGGAGATTTAGGTACCTGATCTTATTTTACATGACCTTCATATTCTAATTTATATTCTTTTGTAATCTCAGCCTTGCTGTGCCCTATAAC
>NW_007465662.1:0-333 GCF_000475195.1 Diaphorina citri | reverse complement strand
GCCGGAAGCCCAATCGAGTGACTGGGTTCCGAAACTCTATATCGGGAAGCTCGACACTATAGGTACTCGTAATATAGCATTCAAACAACTTAAATCAGGGGAAGTAACCCAATGATAGAGTTCTTCCACCCTAACTTAATTGTGGCACCCTATCACTTTTTTTTCTTTTTAGGGTAGGGGAAATGTAAATGGAGAGGAGGGGGGCAATGTGAACAGAGAAGTAGGAGAAAAGTGGACAGGAGGGGAGGGGAAATCTAGAGAGGAGAGGGGAACACGCTTTCGAAATGATACCTGTGTAGGTTTCAATGAAATACCGCTGTGTGTGATGGTATC
>NW_007465661.1:0-333 GCF_000475195.1 Diaphorina citri | reverse complement strand
TTCTTACCTTGATTCTCTTTTCACCAGATATTTTAACCCAAATTCCCTGTGTATTTCTTACCTTGATTCTCTTTTCACAAGATATTTTAACCCAAATTCCCTGTGTATTTCTTACCTTGATTCTCTTTTCACCAGATATTTTAACCCAAATTCCCTGTGTATTTCTTACCTTGATTCTCTTTTCACCAGATATTTTAACCCAAATTCCCCGTGTATTTCTTACCTTGATTCTCTTTTCACAAGATATTTTAACCTAAATTCCCTGTGTATTTCTTACCTTGATTCTCTTTTCACCAGATATTTTAACCCAAATTCCCTGTGTATTTCTTACCT
>NW_007465660.1:0-333 GCF_000475195.1 Diaphorina citri | reverse complement strand
AAAAAAAAAAAAAAAAAAAAAAAAAAAAAAAATCTTGAGCTTCAGGAGCTTTCATTATTATATGTAAAAATCTCCGAAGTTAAGTAATTAGGTAATTAAGTTTGGTAATTTAAGTTTTTATTAAATTAATGAAATTAGCTGTTTGGATTTTTTCAATGGCTTATCTATTTCTTTAAATATCCCTATTCATTAAGATTACTTCTTAGGCATTTAAATAAGTGATGGAATTTTATGGGTAGGTACCAGAAATTTGGTAATTTTTGAGAAATTTTAAGATTTTTCAGATCCTTCTCTTTCAATTTATCAACCTCTTAAAAAAAAAAAAAAAAAAAA
>NW_007465659.1:0-333 GCF_000475195.1 Diaphorina citri | reverse complement strand
GGGCAAATTTTTTTTTTTTTTTTTCTGAGCTTAAAGTCTCGTTGGAAATAACGTGTGACTTTAGAACTTGTACGGAGAAATGTGGATTTTTTTATTATGTTAAAGTTTGCAATTTTGCAAGGTCTCTAAAAGTTTGAAAGGATTTTGACAAACTGTGTGGTACAATGGGAGCTTTTTGATCCATAACTAATCTGGTCGGAATACCAGAAAGTATAAGTATACCTACCTATCAGAAAAACGAAAACTGTAGTACCTGTAATTTTGTTTGATTGATACCTGCCATATTACTAGAAATAATTTTATTATTTTATTTATTTATATTTATTAGAGTAA
>NW_007465658.1:0-333 GCF_000475195.1 Diaphorina citri | reverse complement strand
AAAAAAGAGCCTTGCTTATTTAAAAAAAAAAAATAATAATCATAAAAATAAAAATAGGGCTAACATGGGGAACTGTAGCAATTTCCCGAAATCAAAGAGAGAAGGAGGACAGGATAAGAGAAAGCCATCCGTTTCGAGAACGAACCTTATCTGTTAATTATTTTCTCCCCGGGCAGGAATCTAACTTGAAAACGAGCGTATGTATAAAGCTGTGTCCACACATAGTCCACGCCATCGAGCGACGTCGACTGAAACCGTACACTGCCTCGTCAACACAGATTCACCTCGTCGATCGATGGCGTCGACTATATGTGAACATAGCTTAACGTCCAG
>NW_007465657.1:0-333 GCF_000475195.1 Diaphorina citri | reverse complement strand
GTTTTCCCGTAATGGTCGATCCCGTTTTTGGGATATGCTGCTACTATAGGGAAATCCTTAAAAATTGTCCAATATATTTAAATAATATATTGAATTGTATGTTTTTCAGGTATGCTGACTTGAAAAAGGGTTATTTTTGGCGTTTTAAGAAGCTATATTAGAGATGGACAAGATGGCGGCTAAATAAGACGAATAAATTAATTTTCTATTCTTTTAATCCAGTTTAGGCCAAGCTGTACATAATTTTCGACATACTGTGGATACGGTGTGGTGGTGGTACCGAATTTGCTGTTGAATACTGATCTCAGGACAACTTTCAGTACCTATATGGTG
>NW_007465656.1:0-333 GCF_000475195.1 Diaphorina citri | reverse complement strand
GTTTTTGCGCATTTTGACGTGAAATCTGACGTCACAACTCTTTGAACTTTTTCAATAGAACAGCAATTAAAAATTGAACTGTCGACCTTTTAAAGTTACTTTTTCTGAGTTTTGACCTCACTACTTTTTACGTAGGAATCGACCATTTATTAATAATTTTTACCCATTTGCAACTCCTCCATTGATCTCATGTTCTTCACTTTAAACAAATTCTGCATTAAAATCGTGTTAATTCTCAAATCTGCAGCTCCATATCTTATCGCGTTCATAAGCCCAACACAACAGGAAACCAGATTTCGCGAATAGGGAAAGTTATGTGATGTTCCGATTTTT
>NW_007465655.1:0-333 GCF_000475195.1 Diaphorina citri | reverse complement strand
AAAAAAATAGCTTCAATAAACACTCTCTATCTCTGCAATGTATTCAGCTGAATCGGTAGTCGCTAGATAAATTCCTAATGGTGTCTTTACATTGTCCCTGTCCAAAGGTCAGCACGGTTAACAGGCGTCCGTGGGTTCGGTTCCAGTCGTGGGATGGATTCTTATTGGTTTGAAAATTGACCATATCAGCAGAAATGGTCTCACTGGGCTTATCCTATCTTTCAAAGGGGTTCGAACCCACGACCTAGCGTTCCACAATCATCTCACCCAGTATGGTCCGACTGACTAATAAAAACATTTCGAATATTTTATTTGTTCACTACAGCCTTGATA
>NW_007465654.1:0-333 GCF_000475195.1 Diaphorina citri | reverse complement strand
TCTCAATATTTTTTTTAATTTTTATAGTTTTTTCTGAGATAATAAAAAAAAATCATGAGAATCACCAATTATGTATTATCGTATTCAATTATGATACTCTTTTTGGCTGAACCAATCAGATTCCGCTTTAGAAATAAACACTTGCTCCAGAAAAAGCAAAATCTCACAATCTCATTGATTCAGCCATGTTTTATTTCACATAATCAAATACGACATATCTTTAGAATATAACTTTCACATTTCCGTACGCACGGTCAAACGGCTAAGAATTTATCTACACAACCTAGCAGCATTCATTGATTAATCATCACAGACATCATAAAACCCATCATC
>NW_007465653.1:0-333 GCF_000475195.1 Diaphorina citri | reverse complement strand
GAGGGGCGCGACTCTTAGTTGAGAAAAAAAAGAAAGAAAAAAAAAACATCTATGTATGTAGGTACTAGATTCTTATTCAAAGTACCACCGTAGAGCGGATTAAGGTTCGTTCTCGGAACGGGTGGCTTTCTCCTATCCCGTCCGCCTTCGATTTCGGGACGACAAGACGTCCGTTATCACAGTTCCCTCTATCAAACCTCGAATGGAGTCTTTGATCAATGCAATCAGTTGTTAAAACTTCATTCTCCCAAATTTATAATAATAATATTGCTTATTTATACTGCTCGCATAGGACTGAAAAGTCCCTTTACTCCAGCAGTAGGCTACTACTAT
>NW_007465652.1:0-333 GCF_000475195.1 Diaphorina citri | reverse complement strand
CCAGGATAAAAGATAGTCTAATCTAGAGAGATAGTTACTTCCCTTGTGTTACATACCCTACACAAAAGCCTACTCTCCCAGGCTTAGGTGTAGGGGCAAACAGCCCTAAAGGTCGGGTTAAGCTTCAAACGAATCTGTTACATAACAAACTATTATCTAGGGACTTATGGGACACAGAGTTGTGTTGTTTGACAATGCATCCTGATACATATAGGGTACATTTTGTTTTCATTATCATTTATTCCATCAACAAATTCAACATGGACATGATTTTCACTCTTCTACAATGTTCAGGTATTTGCACATTACATATCTGTGCAATAACTACCTATA
>NW_007465651.1:0-333 GCF_000475195.1 Diaphorina citri | reverse complement strand
CGCTCGGAGCTACTTGGCAGTTGGCAACACTGTTTCAGTTTAAAATTTTCTAAATTTCTAATCAACAACAAAATACCTTAGTGGGTGGCCCAACGTCAAAAAAGCTGCATTTCGTCAGGAAAGCACCAAATTTGGCATGGACCTTCATTTAGACCATATAAAACTTTTAGGAAGGGGTGACACCGAAAACCATGTATACGAACAAAATGGCGGCCTTTTTTTCAAAATGGCGGCCAAAAAAAGGGTTTTTTTGAAAATATCTCGTTTCCGGTAACTTTTTTCTAATAACAATAAATTAGAAAGTTGTTTGTCTTTTTATTTTCTACATTTTAT
>NW_007465650.1:0-333 GCF_000475195.1 Diaphorina citri | reverse complement strand
ATCCAAGACCTAATTATTCAACTATGTCAGAGAACATCTCACCTTATAAAATACTAATACTAATACCAACACTAATACTAACACTAGCACTAATACTAATACTAGCACTAGCACTAATACTAATACTAGCACTAGGACTAATACTAATACTAACACTAGCACTAACACTAATACTAATACTAACACTAGCACTAACACTAATACTAATACTAATACTAACACTAGCACTAACACTAATACTAACACTAGCACTAACACTAATACTAATAATACCTTATAATGCTACCACGCAACCTCATCAAGATTAACGCCTGCGGATTTCTTCGGTATAAA
>NW_007465649.1:0-333 GCF_000475195.1 Diaphorina citri | reverse complement strand
GAAAATATATGCAAAGATATCCCCAATAATATGAAAGAGGATAGTTTACTGGTAGTATGTGCTGGAACAAACGACCTTTACAAGACTGAATTCAGCACTGTTGAAAGAGAAATAACCAAGCTGTCGAAAATTAAGCAAAAAGTAATACTTATTTCTATACCACCTCAATTCTGTGAATATACTAATATCGATATTATAAAGCTAAATACTAGGATAAAATATTTATGTAAATCATATCAGAATATAGAAATACTAAACACTCATTCCTTTATTAAACCACAACACTTGGCTAGAGACGGAGTGCACTTAAGTAAAAGAGCAAAAATATGGCTG
>NW_007465648.1:0-333 GCF_000475195.1 Diaphorina citri | reverse complement strand
AAGGCGAGCGCAGTGACCACTACGCCATGGGAGCTGACATATGATAGTGATATAAGGCTGATAGAAGATCAAAAAGTAGGTATATTTCTCGGGTCAATACCCTCAAATGCCTCAATTTCACTTTCTTCTGAATGAGGTTTGATAGAGGGAACTGTAACTGCTAAGGTCTTATCGTCCCAAAATCGAAGAGAGAAGGAGGTACAGTACTTATTCCATAGTTGAATAAATGAGACACCCTAAGATCTTCTTCGCCTTTTCCCTACCTCGGTGGTGTAGTGGTCAAGGCGCTCGCCTGGTAAACAGGAGGGCGTGGGTTCAATCCCAGCCGAGGTA
>NW_007465647.1:0-333 GCF_000475195.1 Diaphorina citri | reverse complement strand
AGTTCGATCAGCCCAAACTGGGGGCCCCGCGCCTTTGAAACTGCCCCGGGCCCCGCGGGGGGCTAATCCGGCCCTGACAATAATAGGTATTAATATCTAAGTACTAATAATATGCTTAAAGTCCAAGCACAAGATTTACCTACATTAACAAGGTAGAGATGAAGTTCAAGATTATTTTACTATAGACCCTTAACTTGATAAGGAGAACCAAAAAGGCATATATAAAGGCATATGACTGCTGAAACCCTCCAAGAGACTATAGACCCTGTACTACACAATCATGCACAGAATAGCACAAGTATTAAGCTAGAGATATTGTTAGACATGCTTAGC
>NW_007465646.1:0-333 GCF_000475195.1 Diaphorina citri | reverse complement strand
AATACCTAAATATAAGTTTGGTACTTTAAAGAGTTCTTAATAGGATATTTTAATTGGAATTAAAGTGCTCTACAGCCCTTTAGATTCCTAGCCTTTTTCTATTTAAATAGGGTCAGTCTCTTCCAGTCAGCCCTATTGTGTACCTCATTCCCTGTTGAATTTTCCTCACCCAGGTCTTGATTCACACAATTCTTCCACCTTTTCTTCGGTCTACCTCGCCCTTTTCTCCCCTTCACTTCCATTCTCTCAACTCTATTCCCTATGTAGCTCTCATCTCTTCTTTCAACATGTCCATACCACTGCAGATCTTTCATCTGTAAAAAAAAAAAAAAA
>NW_007465645.1:0-333 GCF_000475195.1 Diaphorina citri | reverse complement strand
TATGAAGGGGCAAGGCATATTGCGGTGCTTGGAGGAGGGCACAGCTTTAGGTCGTGCCAGTAACTGCACACAGGTAAGCTTTTGTTGTTTAATTTCTACTTAAAATTAGGAGTAGCCAACCCCCCCCTCCCCGTTGACACATCCTCTTCAGTTTGTGCCCCCTAAAACCAGAGGGCTGTATTCGCCCATGAATAGAACAGTTGGAAGAGATAATAATTTAGGAGTGCGGTAGCGCTCCGCCCTCATAATAATAAGGAGGGGAAGAAGAAAAAGCCAAATGCAAGAAGAATCACAAGCCACCAAAAGCCAAAATTATACATATAGGTAGACGTC
>NW_007465644.1:0-333 GCF_000475195.1 Diaphorina citri | reverse complement strand
AACTGCAGAGAGTGCATAGGCTTCGGGCTTCACATTCAACTATTGAAAAGCAGGTGGCATAATATCCTAGATATTCTACATCTTGTCCTGGAAGTTACTAGGATATTATAGATTTTACGACCCGTAGTAGCATCATCAACAGAACTATTTGTTCAAAGTATTGAACATTATCAGAAATAGTTTCTGTCGAAATCTAAAATATGAAACCCCGAAACTAATTACACTTTTTTGATTTCGTTTTATTGAGTTTTCATCGTAAACAGGGTGTCTACCAAAATGGAAAAATAAAATTCCCTGACTTTTCCCGGTTTTCCAGTCCAATTTTTCAAAATT
>NW_007465643.1:0-333 GCF_000475195.1 Diaphorina citri | reverse complement strand
GAAAAAAACTTCTTAATTATTTACTAAAAAGGTAGTTACATATCACAAGAACTTTTTAAAAACACAATCTAACAATGAATTAAAAAGGATAAAATCAATTAACGCGCATTCTCGAGTACAAGAAATACTTGTCCGTTAATAAAAACGTATGTATTAACAAATTAAGAACCTATAAAAATAAATAAAATTAGGTTCCAAAAACAAAATATTAAGAAAATATCTTGATCTGATTACCTATCAGATAAATACGAAAACGAAACAGTTAGCCGTTTTACTTCGAAAGAAAATTCAAGATCAAATATTAGTGTTTATCCTGACCCGGTTAGCTTTCCC
>NW_007465642.1:0-333 GCF_000475195.1 Diaphorina citri | reverse complement strand
AGAGAGAGAGAGAGAGAGAGAGAGAGAGGAAGAGAGGAATATGGAAAGAGAGAGAGAGAGAGAGTAAGAAAGGAAGAGAAAGAGAGAGGAATATGAAGAGAGAGAGAGGCACAGAGAGAGCGAGTAAGAAAGGAAGAGAAAGAGAGAGGAGGAGAGGAATATGGAAAGAGAGAGAGAGAGTGGGGGAAAAAGGAGTGGAATTTCATATTATTTTAATATCTTTCTTCTGATCTCTTTCCCCTCCGTCTCCCTCTTTCTCTCTCTCTTGGTTTTGTTTGAAGTCGCCCGTATAATCATATTTCTACTATCAATTAAACTTTCTTCCAGTTTTCT
>NW_007465641.1:0-333 GCF_000475195.1 Diaphorina citri | reverse complement strand
GAAGTAACACAAGTGGCATGTTAAAGTAGGACTTGCTTATTATTCCATAATACGATTCTTTACAAAGATTTTTATTATTGAAGACATCACGATAAATTTATGGTACCCGATCGCTCAGCTGGTATTTTTGATAGTGTTTGTGAACCTTGCAAATTCATTAATTTGATAGCTTTCATGTTAATTCTTTAGCTTTTTTCAAACCAAATAATCCGTGGATACAGTCTCAATAATCCCTAGCTTCCATTCACAGTTATGATAGGCGTCTACTGATTGACATGAATTAGGATAGGACAGCAAACGACGAATTTACAGTCAATCTTACCGTTAACTATT
>NW_007465640.1:0-333 GCF_000475195.1 Diaphorina citri | reverse complement strand
CGTCGCTTCCGGCAATCACTCTGGATATGACCTTTTAGGCCGCAGGTCCAACATTCCGGTGAGCTCATTTGTTTCCTCCTCTTACAATCCCGTTGAAGGTGACCCTTGCTATTGCAGTGCCAACATCGCATTCCAGCTTTTTCTTCATACTGGGCAGAGGGAGAGTAGTGGTCTGTCTTGTCCGACACCGATACCTGGCGAACGCGTAGAGATCTGCGGGAAGCCTGTTTTGCTGACTCAACTTGGAGAGCATAGGCCAAGGCCTCAGCTGGGGTCTTCTTTCCGGCCAAACGAAGAGCTTGCTGTAACTCGCGATCGGCAATGGCATCGATA
>NW_007465639.1:0-333 GCF_000475195.1 Diaphorina citri | reverse complement strand
ACTCGACGTCCGCCCTCTTCAACCAAGGCAAAGTAAAAGCGCTGCGGACGGTAGTGAAGAATCCCGACCTCCTGCCTTCAACAACTCGAGAAATAACCGAAGCGGGGGAAAGATTCCTGGTCGTCCTGTATGGCGGGAATCATGAAACCACCTCTCTCAACAAGCTCCGATACAAGAGTTATGTAACCTCAGCCTTCAAGGTGACAAGTAATATTGCAGCGCTTCCGCCAACAGAATCCGCTGCGAGTCAGCATTCTCTTCGGACATTCTACCAAGTTCAGCAGTGGCTAGGAAAGAACGTGCCAACCACAGAGTGGGGCTGGAAACAGGTTG
>NW_007465638.1:0-333 GCF_000475195.1 Diaphorina citri | reverse complement strand
CATCCTTCGCGTGTTATGTTATGACTTGATGAGTAGGTACAAGTACATGATGATCAGTAGGTAACTAGGTACCAGTACATTAGGTATGTTTTACGATGAGTAGCAAGCAGTATACATTATCCAATTTGTTCTGGACGTTAGGTACCATGCTGGAACCCAATTTGATTCATGCTGACCATTACCTAATCTGTTAGAAACAACAAACAAGTCTTCACGTTGCGTAAGAAAGAAAGAGACCTTCACCTGATGAACGTCTTCAAATAGGTTCATGTAATTTCTCATTTCCAACAGAAACATGTGTATTTTCATCTCAATATGTAACACCTAATAAAA
>NW_007465637.1:0-333 GCF_000475195.1 Diaphorina citri | reverse complement strand
GCGACATTCCTTTGATCCGGACCGACTTTCATCGGATAGAAGTCGCATGGTCGCACGACTTTTTTTCGTGTCGCGCGATACGTTTCCACTATGCGATTTTTATCGCGCGACTCTGTCGCGCGGCAAAAATCGCGTTGGTGGAAATCCACCTTTATATGGGTGTTCTTCACAAGAGCACCCCTATGGAACACCTTTCTCTGTGTTGTTTTCTTTTAATTAAAACCAACCAGACTCCAGAAAGGTAAAGTACCTGCTTCGGTGGTGTAGTGGTCAAGGCGCTCGCCTGGTAAACGGGAGGGCGTGGGTTCAATCCCAGCCGAGGTATGGAATTTT
>NW_007465636.1:0-333 GCF_000475195.1 Diaphorina citri | reverse complement strand
TGGATATTTATTTCTTCTTGAGATTCATATTTGAGCATGGAAATAGAACACCGCCCTAATAAATTTCAGTAAAAAAAAAAAATGTCTATCCTCCTTATCACTCTAAAAAGTAAGACTAACGTTTCCCAGCTTGCACGAAAAAGGGGGAAAAACGAAGAAAAAAAATCCCATAAATTTCCCTTCCTCCCTCCCTTCTCCAAACATGAGTCCATTATGCACTCGCAATGCGTCCACAATTGAGTACACACACAGGGAGGGAAACGTGGGTACAAATTGCATTGCGTCAAGCGATGGTCATTTTCCCTCTCCACTTCCGACGTGGCGTATCGCTTT
>NW_007465635.1:0-333 GCF_000475195.1 Diaphorina citri | reverse complement strand
TTCCTATAAGATAAGGAAAGTAAAAATCAAAATAAAGCATTAAGAAAAAATAAATAATTGAAGTTACATTCTCCTGAAGTCATTCGGTGCATTATAGGTAGCTATAACAAACTCAACAAACGCAATGCAAGTAAGGTCAACAGTTAACTCAGCAATAAACTTGGGAAGTTAGCAAGTTAGGAATGTATTTATTGCTTTGCACATTGCATAACTAACTAGTTTCACGGCATTCATAAAACGAACGTGGTCTTATTAATTCCTTTTAGTTTCCACCAGAGGGTTCCTTTTTCGGGGCAACCTCGTCCATCCGGGAGAGAGGAAAGTTGGTTGTAA
>NW_007465634.1:0-333 GCF_000475195.1 Diaphorina citri | reverse complement strand
TTTCTTTCTCATAAAATTCATAGGTACCTAAATATTTTAACTAACTATATATGTACTTAGGTACGTATCATATAACAATAACAACACATTTTATAAGGTTTCACGCCAATAAAAACTCAAAACAGATTGACTGTGATCTGAAACAAAGGAGACAATGATTCTTTCATAGTTTCCCCTCCACGCCTCCATTAGAGCTAAGAGAGGAGTAATAGTTGGGGTGGACCATTTTTCCCGGGAAAGATCACTTTGCCGACTTTGCCCGGACTTCCCCTACGTACCTATGTCTTAGGTATACGTTGTATATAATTATGCCAGGCTATGTACATATCTATA
>NW_007465633.1:0-333 GCF_000475195.1 Diaphorina citri | reverse complement strand
ATAACAAATAGTACCGTCTTCTTCGGACCTGTGTATACACATAGTCGACAGCCGCCGATCGACTGAAAACGTTTACTGCCTTAACAACATAGATTCACCTCGTCGATCGACGGCCGTCAACTATGTGGGGATATAGCTTAAAGTCCCCAAAAGGATATAAATTCAGAACTGAGGAAACCCTACACATGATTAAGAATGCAATACTGCAGGCTTGATCGTCTGTAGCAACCTTTAACCTTTATGAAGAAAGACAGAGAGACTGAACAGGATATCAGTGTGTTTCACAACAAGAAGGAAATTAAAACAAGAGAGATAACTTTGTTATTAGAAGTG
>NW_007465632.1:0-333 GCF_000475195.1 Diaphorina citri | reverse complement strand
TTTCAATATCATAACTCACTTACATGCTTGATTTAATGCTCTCCAGCTTTAATATTCCATAGAGTAATGCTCTTACAGGGTCACCAGTACATCGTGCTTTGGGTGTTACATAAACTTTCAAAGATACCTGTTTGATATTGAGAAAGCGACTCAATTTCTCTGGGATTTTAACGTCACTGTAAAACTGCTAACGTTTTTAGTGAGCGGGGGTTTTACACTCCATTCGGAGAGAAGCTATACGCCACATTAACCTCAACCAGCCTGAGTGGGGCCGGGAAGATCCAGCAGCTTGCTGTCCAGATAACCATTTATCTGGGTAAAAACCACGCGTAA
>NW_007465631.1:0-333 GCF_000475195.1 Diaphorina citri | reverse complement strand
AGAAGGGGGTGTACCTAGATACTCTTCTTCCAAATGAAATAATCAACTCATTTTAGCTTGGACTCTCAGAATTACTCTCTATCTTTACACACTGCACACTGTGAACATATTTGAATTCTTTTTGATAAAAAAAAAGTAAAGGTTATTGTAAATTGCAATGGTAGGTATAAAATTATAGAATTAACTGTTGGGTATTATTTCTCTCAAAATTTGTTACCTACTTTTATAGGTAAGTGGAAAAAATGGAATTGAATAAAGAACTATAAACAAACACTTCTCCACAACCTAAACAAACAATGGAAAAAAGTCTTCTTTTTTTAGAATAATTAATGG
>NW_007465630.1:0-333 GCF_000475195.1 Diaphorina citri | reverse complement strand
CTTGACCTACCTCACAGAAGAAAAAAATAATCGAGAAGAAAAATAAATTTATCATAAAATTAAAAATAAAAAAACAGAGTGAAAATGATGATGTTAATGTGAGGGAAAACAAAATAATAAGAATGGTATTCTTACCGCGGATGCAGCAGGGCCGCGTATTTTTGTGGGAAATGGCTCAAATCTGGATAAACATGAATGGCTTACCGCTCTTGCCAGTCATTTAAAGAGGATGTGATCAACACATTCAAGCAGTCCAGGACGTGGTTTCATTTTTATTGGAACTGATCAACTAGATAAAGCTCTCAAATTCGGCCTTGGTTTTACATAAGCAAT
>NW_007465629.1:0-333 GCF_000475195.1 Diaphorina citri | reverse complement strand
AGGGTAGCGCGTCTGCCTTGTAGGTCGTGGGTTCGTGGAGCGTGGAGTACCTTAAGCTCATCGGACTAAAGAGAGGTCTCACAAAGGACAACCCACTCTTGAAAGTGGGTTTAAAAAAACTCCTTATAACTAAACTTGTAACTAATTTTCTTGTATCAAATAACAAATAAATCAGTTTGAATGTTTAAATTTGCTAGGTAATGTAAAAGAAACTTGGGTGATGTTCACTGCCGACTTTTTTTACTTTTTTTAAAAAAACAAAACATTTCAACTCATTAAATTTCAACAAACAATCAAGTATTCCCTTTTCCACTAATGTCATTTTAAAATTTA
>NW_007465628.1:0-333 GCF_000475195.1 Diaphorina citri | reverse complement strand
GCCGAAATTTATCCTAAACAGATATGATTTTTTCTCGGAACGGCTGGCTTTCTCATATCCTGTCTTTCTCTCTTCGCTTTCAGGACGATAAGACCTTCACAGTTACCTCTACCAAACCTCTTAAAAAAGCATTGATTTATTTTTTTTCTTTCAGGGAAGATACTTACTAAGCGATGAATCTTTCCTACTGAACAATACTTACTAAGAGATGAATCCTTCCTACTGAACAACGAAGACAGTATGAATGTTATACCCAGGATAACTAAGAACAGGAGGCCCAGGACTACTAGAGTTTCTGTAAGACGTGCTCTGAACCCCTGCAATGAAAAACAA
>NW_007465627.1:0-333 GCF_000475195.1 Diaphorina citri | reverse complement strand
GTTAATGATATTAGTAACTTTGCCAAGATCACAAAAAAGAACTTGATTTTGGACAAGAGTAATTTACAATGGTTTTCTTTATTTTTGAAGTGGGTTTTTATGGTGGGTTGCTGTAAGAATACCTTATGAATTACCTGATACGGTTAGCCCTTGGTCACACAGCCAAATATAAGTGATGAATCATCAGTCATCCAATCATCACTGATGATCTGTGTCTTGAGTTGTTGGTCGTTCCTCCTTTTGACTTTGATCATAATAATAGCATGACTGCTGAGGTAAAGGGACTCTTTAGTCCTATTCGAGCAGTAGAAGAAATAAGTACCATTATTATTT
>NW_007465626.1:29793-30287 GCF_000475195.1 Diaphorina citri | reverse complement strand
GGCATCAGGTTTCAATATCAAACAACCCTTCTCATTAGGTATGGTGCCGATTTTATCTGTGAATACATCTTCGTACATGTTCAATATTTGAGTTGCAAATTTTCTTCAGATTTTAACAATTTAATTTCGGCCCAGTCTAGACTAATTTCCCGTATCCAGTCCCTTCTGAATATTGGGTCTACATCTTGATTGATAATATAAAGTTTGCCAACAAATGTTTGCCTCTTGTATCGACATGTAACAAAACATACCCCCTTAGGCTTAATGGTCTCTCCTGTATACGTTTTCATTTGAACATTTGTTTTGAATATTTTATTATCAATATTGAGAGCTTTGTAATCAGCATAGGAGATAGAACTCAGAGCCGCCCCTGTATCAACCTCCATACAAAACTGCCTATCCTCTATGTGGATATTTACCATAAATTTGTCGGACTTGGCGTTGTGCAGCAAGTTTACCTCATATTCCTCGTTCTGTATAGGCAGCTCGTCATC
>NW_007465626.1:16580-25317 GCF_000475195.1 Diaphorina citri | reverse complement strand
ATACCTTACCTTATATATAGAATTCTATAAGAGACACCTATTTTTCGTAAAAAGTTACGCAGATAACAAAGGAGGTGTCAGTTAAGACGCTGCTAGAAGCTCATAAAGCATTTTTGAAAAGCTGATCCAGACTTCCGACAAAGGTCATAGCTAAAGACCATCAGTCACTACCGGATTAACTTCGGTTAAATTTCGACTATATACTATTATCTACTAGACTATTTATCCAACAGAAACATGATGCATAACGTTTTAAGTCCTTTTAGCGCGAATTGAAGTGTGCTTGTTATTTGACTCATAAGTGTCTATCTGGACAAAGTGTCGAATATACTATCGTTACTGCACGTCATATTACCCGTACATGGTAAATAAGGAGAGTTAAAGAGAGAAAGTGCATCAATTCTATCTTCGCCTCTCCTCCGTACACTAGGCTAATTCGAAAGGTACATCCTGTAACAGGCATATAGAGACAGATAGAAAAAGACAAACGTATAGATACTACATGACATTTTAGTTGTCTACACGGGTCACAATTGAAAAGTCGACAAAAGTCATTTGAATCAGCTGCTACACCGGCAGTATGCGATTCACACGTGTCTCGATACACCATATACACATTATAAAACCTCAAAGATTTTTAATACTGGAAACATAAAACGAATAAAACCGCTTGAAAACAACCTCGTCACCGAGGTCGAACAAGTGATACAAGATAGAGATAAAAGACGGATGTAGTGTTTAGAAGACAGATAGTTAAATAGTTATGTTTTTTGCTTTTACCTAAGCACCTTACCTCCTTTTCCAGTAAGTTGTCATGGTGTGAACTATATAACACGGTAATAACCTTAGACATACTTGTGGAATAGGATTACAAAATACCACACACCACGTATAGTAAAATATTATGCGAAAATTTGAGATATTGGAGGCAAAAGTACCTTGGTAACGACGATTAGGCATAGTTTAGACCACTTGGCCGTGTGTGACCTGTTACAGCACGTTCACAAGTACCATGTGACCTCTGCAGTAGATCATGCAGTAAACCTAAGTGCTAAACACGGTGATTAGCTTCTTTAAGTCCACTAAAGAGTGTATCCAGGCATTTCTTTGTTCTGTTTTCCTTTCTAAGGTCTCAATTTCCTTTTCATCTCTTTCGTACTTCCGTTGTATCTCAGAGACACACACAAGCACAGACGCACGACTCTCACACAAACACAGAGAAGTCACTCTTACACAACCCTACACATAAAAGTTACAATGGATGATACATCCATAGATGGAACTCATTATAGTATCATTATAGCTCTGCCTATACCTAAAATAAGGTTGAAAGATGACTTGCCGACGACAGGATAGGACAAACAATATAGACGCAAAACCTTGCTATTCTGTTATCATCATATGACAAGGGAAAAAGTGTCATTAATATTTTCAGTTAAGTGTTGACAGGATGTACTGTTCGATTGTCAATGTATCAATGCCATTTCGAGGTCAGAAACGGACGCCAGACCCTGTCTAATGGTGGACTTCCTTTATACGAAGAGATCAAAAAAAAAAACGTTCCGGGCACAGCAGTTGACTCTTTGCGTGCACTTATAAAGCTATGTCAGAAACTGCTTCATTTGCTGTTCACATGTCTGTAGATCATTGTATGTTTAAACTGAGGACAAATGTTTTAAATGGATCTTGCTTGGCATTAATTAATGCTTCGAAGCATCGCGATTATATGGATGCATATTATTAGGAAACTATACTCTTGTTTACATCAATATCGGAGTAGAAAATGCTATAGTTCTATCATTCCCATGATAGACCTCCTTCCCACCTTAAGCCGAATTAACTTTTACAAGACTCGGGACAGAATCGTGTTCAAATCTTACTCAAGAAGAATCGTTATAAGTCCTTTAAGAATTACGAGAATCCGTGTTTAAACCTACCTCAAGAAGAAGCTGCGAATACTCCTGGAAGAATCAAGACTTATCAAATCCACCTCAAGGAGATCGAATCGTGTAAAGGAGAATCGTTCCTACCATAACCACAGGGGAAGAATCGAGTAAAGAACTCGTGTAAAGAGAATCGTTCGACCCTCCCATAACCCAGGAAAAATCGTAGTTCTGATAATCATAGATAACTAGTACTCGAAACATGCAAGCTTAAAATGGTCGAAAAGTATGTGTTTTTAAGGTTGGGCTCCGCACCACATCCTTTTTACGGGGTTTTCTACCAGTTCGAAAATGCTAGTTAGATGGATGAGCTAAATAGTAAGAAGAAACTCCATTTTTGGGAAACAAGAAAAGAGACATTTATTTGCAAAGGGTGAACGAAGACTGACTCCTAACTTCACAATTCTGGCCAGAATTTTCTCATTTGGTATATATCAACCTTCCCCCCCGTAATGTGTGGGCCGCATCTGGTCCACATGTCTTCGCCAAAGTCTACCATCATCCAATAGAATCCAGTAGTGAACTGCGCCTTCCTTCCTCTTGACATTGCCAAACTTCCACTTGGATTCCCGAGTATAATTTCTTACTTGTACTCTATCGCCTTCATGAAAACTTCTTGACACTTTATAGCTTTTATTCTCAGGAACAAGTGAAACTGCCGGCTTCATGAGGATATCCAACCTGGTCCTAACATCTCGCCCCAGCATCAACATGTACGGACTCATCCCCTCAGCATTAGGAACTTTTCTAAGCTGCATGAGAAGTCTTGATATTTTCAGATTTATATCTCCTGGTTCGTCGGCCATACAGTGTAGATGGTTCTTGATTGTTTGCACTGATCTTTCCGCCTGGCCGTTTGATGCAGGATGGAACGCAGGAGACAACTTGTGTATGACACCATTACTATTAAGAAAGTTTTTGAATACATGAGACGTAAATTGGGGTCCGTTGTCAGAAACTAGAACCAGACAGATGCCAAAATTAGTAAATAATCGTCTAAGTTCTTTAATGCAAAAATCAGTAGTCGTTGTCTTTGTAGGTATTACCTCAACCCATTTGGAAAAGGTGTCGACAATAATGAAATAAAATAGTCCATTTACAGGTCCAGCAAAGTCAATGTGAACTCGTTGCCATGGTTCCCGTGTAGGTTCCCAGGGATGACTTTGAACTTTGGGTGGATTGTTTTGTTTCTCACAGCAGTACTTGCACTTTCTTACCATCTCCTCAATATCTCTATCCATGTTTTGCCAATAGCAATAACTCCGGCCCAAAGCCTTCATCTTTACCATACCCAAGTGTCCAGTATGTAGTTCTTGTAAGATATTAGATCTCAATGTCGCTGGTATCATTACTCTGGTACCCTTGAGTAGACAACCATCTTGTAATGTGATTTCTGTGTTCTCGTATCCCAGAGATTTCAAACATTTTCCCGTTTCCAGGGCATCCAGTATAACACTCAGATTGGGGTCTACTTTTGTTTCTTGTTTGATCGTTTGGTGAGTGATCGTATTCAGTGTCCCAATCTGGTTAGCTTGAAATCTGTAAATCTGATCTGGAACATGTACATCTGGAGGTTCCTGAGGGAAACGAGAAAGATAATCAGCATTACCGTGTTCACTTGTTCTTTTGTACTCAATTGTATAGTCAAAACCAGATAAGAAAAGTGCGTAATGTAACATACGAGTAGCTGAGAGTGCAGGCAAAGATTTGTAAGGGTTGAAAATAGTAGTCAAAGGTTTGTTGTCCGTGATAAGAATGAATTTTCTTCCGTACACGTATTGGAAAAACTTTTTGATTCCCCAATAGATTGCAGTTGCTTCTTTATCTATCTGACTGTAATTTTTCTCACAAATTGTAAGGGCTCTTGATGCAAAAGCTATAGGTCTATCAGACCCGTCAGGATACCTGTGTGATAAGACCGCTCCTAGTCCAATAGGAGAAGCGTCTGTTGCTAAGGTGACAGGCAAGTCCGGGTTATAATGTACCAACACATTCTCGTTACAAATTTCTTCTTTCACTTTGTTGAAACTTCTTTCACACTCGCCTGTCCATGTGAATTTCCAGCCTTTGCGCAGCAACTGATTCAATGGGTGTAATATCGAGGCTAAATCTGGAATAAATTTGTTATAATAATTTGCCATGCCAAGAAAAGTACGTAGTTCAGAAACATTTTCAGGTCGCTTTGTATTTCGAATCGCGAGAATTTTATCTTCCATTTTATGTAAACCATGTTCATCAATTTTGTGTCCCAGGTAGTTGATACTTTTCTGGAAAAACTTACATTTGTCTCTGTTCAGTGTTAAATTCTGTGCTCGAATTAAATCCAGAACAATTTTGAGTCGTTTCAGAAGCTCATCGTAAGTTGAACCCTGTATTATGATATCATCAAAGAAGCATTGTACTCCTGGCACACCCTGTAGTAATTTATCCATGAATTGTTGCCATAATCCCGGGGCCACCTTGACCCCGAACATTAAGCGATTAACTCGGTATACTCCTTTATGTGTGCTTAAACTTTGTAGCATAGCACTTTGTTCATCCATTTCATAATGTAGGTACGCTTTGCTCAAGTCCAATGTACAGAAGTACTTACCGCCATTCATTTGCGCAAATATATCGTCGATCCTAGGAATAGGGTAATTCATATCCTGGATACATTTGTTAAGTGTCACCTTGTAATCAGCACAGATCCTGATGTCCCCGTTGGGCTTGTCTATGGGTACAATGGGAGTGCCCCAGTCTGAATGCTCGACCTTTGTGAGAATTCCATCTTTCTCCAGGCGATCCAGCTCCTTTTCAATCTTCTCCTTCCTAGAATAAGGTACAGGTCGAGGTTTAAAGAAAATGGGCGTGGCATCAGGTTTCAATATCAAACAACCCTTCTCATTAGGTATGGTGCCGATTTTATCTGTGAATACATCTTCGTACATTTTCAAAATTTCTTCGAGTTGCAAATTTTCTTCAGATTTTAACAATTTAATTTCGGCCCAGTCTAGACTAATTTCCCGTATCCAGTCCCTTCCGAATATTGGGTCTACATCTTGATTGATAATATAAAGTTTGCCAACAAATGTTTGCCTCTTGTATCGACATGTAACAAAACATACCCCCTTGGGCTTAATGGTCTCTCCTGTATACGTTTTCATTTGAACATTTGTTTTGAATATTTTATTATCAATATTGAGAGCTTTGTAATCAGCATAGGAGATAGAACTCAGAGCCGCCCCTGTATCAACCTCCATACAAAACTGCCTATCCTCTATGTGGATATTTACCATAAATTTGTCGGACTTGGCGTTGTGCAGCAAGTTTACCTCATATTCCTCGTTCTGTATAGGCAGCTCGTCATCTACCTGGTGAGATTTCCTGTAGTTCGCGACGCGTGCCTGTGACATACATACTCTGCCAATATGTCCCAGCTTGTTGCATTTTCGGCAGAACTCTGATCGGAACTTACACACGTTGGCTTTGTGATTCTCTTGTCCACACCGGTAACATTTTCCTGCTAATTTAGAGAAATAACCATCATTAGTTTCCAGCTTTGAGTTAGGAGGTTTACGCATATAATTTGAATTGTGATTTTCTTTCACTTGATGTGAAGTAGGTTGCACATTGAAAGATGTAGATGTAGGTACTGTAGTACTCATAACTTGGTTTTCTGATTTTGAAAATTCTACGGTCACTGCTTTATTAATAAATTCCTGGAATGTAGCGTCATTTTTCTCCTGTAATAACTGAATTCGAATATCAGTGTCTTGTAGACCTCGTATAAACTGTAAAGTTAGGAATGCATTAGCAGTGCAGTGTTTACATTTCTCACAGGTGAAATTACAATGCTGTGATAACTTTTTCAGTTCTGTCGCATACTCAAATATAGATTCGTTAGGTTCCTGTGTGCGACATATGAATCTGTTCTGTAGGGACCAAACACTTGGCCTAGGCTCAAAATAATCTTTTAACATTTCGACAAGTACATCGTAATCTTTTGTAATAGGTTCCTCAGGTGCACACATATTGTACAACTTTTCGTGCATGTGTGGGCTAAGCGCATGTAACAGAATATAAACTTTGAGCTTATTGTCAGTATTACCCTTCAGAATCATGAATGTTTCTAGACGTTTGATGAAATTAGTAAATGTTTCATCTTTCTGATATGGAACAAAAGTCAAATTTGAAGTGGTACTCAACTGTGTCCCTGGACTACTCGTATTGGTCCTCAAATTGCTAGCAAATGTACCCAATAGCTTATTTTTGTAATCTAATATCTGTACTTTTATACCTGTAATGCTCTCGTAAATGTCGAATCTGTAGTCATCCTGAGCTTCCCTCTCATCACCTGTGATCAACTCATCCAACTCATCCTGTATGTTGTCGTATCTTGTTCTATAGCCTTCAACATTCTGCTCGTAGACTTCAAGTTGTTGCAATGTACATTCTTCCGTAATTCTGTCCCTTGTCTTCGTCAGCAACGCCTTCACTGTACCTCGCTTCGCCTTCAACTGTGCTGCATCCATGTTTGTACCTTTTCTTCACTTTTCACCTCGTCGCCAATTGATATATCTAATAATTAAAAATCTCCAAACCACTCCGCTCTTTCGACATTTTTGACGATTTCCAGAAAAGGCAGGGCTTTTTAGCTTCTCCTTCTTCCATCTCTCGTATCCTCTTTCGTTTGGCAAGGCTCTTGCCGGGAAAGTCCTTATTTTAAGCTGGGCCCGCTTGTTGTGCGCTTGGGTCGCCGGTTGTTCGTCTGCTGATGTTCGTCTGCAGGGGTGCTCCCATTTAAAAGGGGAAGCCACCCTGTTCAGTTAAATGAAAAATGCCTACGCTTCCTTTATTTGTAAATGATCCATTTAAAGTGGTAAGCAAGTTTAGATCTATAGCTTTAGAAGGTTGAACAAGGAACTTTTTGGAATGAATGCGGCGAAGTAGTATTGGTGGCAGGGGTCTCAGGACAAGGCAGCGCGAAGGAAGGTAGGTCTCAAGGACACTGAGGGTGTATCTTCTGAGGACGAGAGGCGACCATGTGAACGTTTTTCATAAACGTCTGGGGTGAGCAACTAAACTTGTGTCGACGACCATGACGCCCACACATGTCCACTTCATAAATTCGCTATCCGTGTTAGAGCGATGTACTGAAGCGCGATCGCAATCCACCTACTAAACAGTGTGCTATCCTTCTTGACTGCGATCTAATATCTCAATAGGCTACCAAACGGTAAGATCGCGACTTATAAGCTACATTTGATTAGACGATATGTAGCAACTCGTTTACATTTTTTTCTCTTTTCTTATCATACGAATAGACCTACAACTTCTTAGTCTTGAACTTGCTTGCTCTGATTGTACTAAAATGTTTCGTTTAATGTTTCCAATCGAGTGGGGGTTTCGAATGTTCTTGAGAACTTCGACACCACTAGGACCACGAAGATCTATAGATAAACGAATCAAACGTCGTTTGTTTGGGTGCGTTTTCTTCTTGTTTGTTTATCTTGTTGTGGTCATGTGTGTACGCGCCTGTGTAAAGTCTTCTTGATCTACGTTATACTTAGATACGTTGTCTAGGGCCGTTAAATTGTGTATTACGACTAGATCATTTATACACCATTCAGTAAAGTACTTGTTGTAGGCATCTTCACGACCCATTGTGGACCTTCTTACTCTTTTCTTTTTATTAGTCTATAGTCTTTCAGAATTTTTGACAAGAGATTCTACTAGTGAATCACGTACTATTCTTCATCTTTCCCGCTTCCCATCTTGTAACCAGAGTATTCTCAAAACTACTTAACTTACTTTTGTAGTTTCGTGTGTCTACGTTATCCATGTAGGATCGAAGCAACCCTCCACATCCGCTCGTACAGAAGTTAGAGGAGTACTGGAGCGCGACATAAGCTATTTCAGGCGGGGCCGCATATGTATAGCATATTCGAAACTTTAGAATCTGAAACTCGACAAAGGAATATGTTCGATTCGGAGTACCACACCATATACATGCAAGTTCAACTCTCACTACGAGCTTGGTCCACTATGTGAATTATAACATAACTGATCATCAACTTACCTCACAGTCCATGAATTTTTGTATATGTTTCAATCCAGATTTGAAGGGTAGGCTAGTTGGGACCTGTATTTGATATTGAAAGTCCTACGGAGAAATTCACATACGCTCGGAATTCGACCTTAGGAAAACGACAAGCTAGCCAAGGAGATAGTTTAATTATTTCCTGATACTTTTTAACATTTTGTGTGTGGATTGTCACTTTTAATACCAACCAGACTTTATGTTAACTTGGTAGTATCGGGTATAAGTGGAGTCGTTTATCTAAGACCATACTACGTCGCCCGGGTAACCGGGAGCGGATATGGAATCTGTACCATATCAAGCCTGATAGGAGTCTCGAAGTAATGTCTAGGAGTTCGATGAACCGCTCATAATGCAAGTGGAGTCTTTGGTGACGGTAGCGCGCCAAATGACATTCGGCTTCGCGAGTATGACACCCAGTGTCGTATCCTATCGAACCTTACCACCTATCGCGCAAAGCTTAGCTGAGGTCGAACACTTCTGTAAAGCCAAACGGACTAAAAGAGGCACGCAGTTTTGAGGTCGGGCAAGTAGGTGACCATTCTGAGAGACGTTTTTATTTCCAAGAAAATTAGCAAACAACTATATATGGTTTACTCTTTTAAGACCGGTCTTAACACTTCAACTCCTAGTCAGAAGCAAGTGGGAAACGTTTATTTACAGAAGAAAGAACAAAGGGTTTTTACCTCAAAGAAGAATGATAAATCTTACC
>NW_007465626.1:6182-13724 GCF_000475195.1 Diaphorina citri | reverse complement strand
GTAATTATATCCGGCCCACCGCGAAACTTGAGAACTGCAAGCGTGCCGGAGTCCGGTGCGGGCGCGATCCCCCGCAGATGCCCCTCTATTCGGTGCCCTTTTCTGATATGGATATTAGATGCCGAAATAGAGTTTCAAGGGTTTTTGCGGACATTTCAACTCAACTTTTCTCCCTAAGTCTAAACGCGACTCAAACTTTGTCAAATATCTACCGAATGGCGCGACCAACATCGTGGTTAATTTCTCCAGCAATGTCCTTCAATAGCTCACGCAAAAACGCTCTAACGGAGTAGTAACGTTTTAATGATCAGCTCCGCAGAAGTCGTAATTAGTTTTGAAGAAGGTTTAAAATCCACCAAACGCGACTAAATGATCCTATCTTCAAATAAATTGATTCCAAGCCCCAAGGGGCAAGGTAACCTAGACCCTTGACAAATGGTGATAGTATCTATATTCCATTCTAAATAGTAAGAAGAAACTCCATTTTTGGGAAACAAGAAAAGAGACATTTATTTGCAAAGGGTGAACGAAGACTGACTCCTAACTTCACAATTCTGGCCAGAATTTTCTCATTTGGTATATATCAACCTTCCCCCCCGTAATGTGTGGGCCGCATCTGGTCCACATGTCTTCGCCAAAGTCTACCATCATCCAATAGAATCCAGTAGTGAACTGCGCCTTCCTTCCTCTTGACATTGCCAAACTTCCACTTGGATTCCCGAGTATAATTTCTTACTTGTACTCTATCGCCTTCATGAAAACTTCTTGACACTTTATAGCTTTTATTCTCAGGAACAAGTGAAACTGCCGGCTTCATGAGGATATCCAACCTGGTCCTAACATCTCGCCCCAGCATCAACATGTACGGACTCATCCCCTCAGCATTAGGAACTTTTCTAAGCTGCATGAGAAGTCTTGATATTTTCAGATTTATATCTCCTGGTTCGTCGGCCATACAGTGTAGATGGTTCTTGATTGTTTGCACTGATCTTTCCGCCTGGCCGTTTGATGCAGGATGGAACGCAGGAGACAACTTGTGTATGACACCATTACTATTAAGAAAGTTTTTGAATACATGAGACGTAAATTGGGGTCCGTTGTCAGAAACTAGAACCAGACAGATGCCAAAATTAGTAAATAATCGTCTAAGTTCTTTAATGCAAAAATCAGTAGTCGTTGTCTTTGTAGGTATTACCTCAACCCATTTGGAAAAGGTGTCGACAATAATGAAATAAAATAGTCCATTTACAGGTCCAGCAAAGTCAATGTGAACTCGTTGCCATGGTTCCCGTGTAGGTTCCCAGGGATGACTTTGAACTTTGGGTGGATTGTTTTGTTTCTCACAGCAGTACTTGCACTTTCTTACCATCTCCTCAATATCTCTATCCATGTTTTGCCAATAGCAATAACTCCGGCCCAAAGCCTTCATCTTTACCATACCCAAGTGTCCAGTATGTAGTTCTTGTAAGATATTAGATCTCAATGTCGCTGGTATCATTACTCTGGTACCCTTGAGTAGACAACCATCTTGTAATGTGATTTCTGTGTTCTCGTATCCCAGAGATTTCAAACATTTTCCCGTTTCCAGGGCATCCAGTATAACACTCAGATTGGGGTCTACTTTTGTTTCTTGTTTGATCGTTTGGTGAGTGATCGTATTCAGTGTCCCAATCTGGTTAGCTTGAAATCTGTAAATCTGATCTGGAACATGTACATCTGGAGGTTCCTGAGGGAAACGAGAAAGATAATCAGCATTACCGTGTTCACTTGTTCTTTTGTACTCAATTGTATAGTCAAAACCAGATAAGAAAAGTGCGTAATGTAACATACGAGTAGCTGAGAGTGCAGGCAAAGATTTGTAAGGGTTGAAAATAGTAGTCAAAGGTTTGTTGTCCGTGATAAGAATGAATTTTCTTCCGTACACGTATTGGAAAAACTTTTTGATTCCCCAATAGATTGCAGTTGCTTCTTTATCTATCTGACTGTAATTTTTCTCACAAATTGTAAGGGCTCTTGATGCAAAAGCTATAGGTCTATCAGACCCGTCAGGATACCTGTGTGATAAGACCGCTCCTAGTCCAATAGGAGAAGCGTCTGTTGCTAAGGTGACAGGCAAGTCCGGGTTATAATGTACCAACACATTCTCGTTACAAATTTCTTCTTTCACTTTGTTGAAACTTCTTTCACACTCGCCTGTCCATGTGAATTTCCAGCCTTTGCGCAGCAACTGATTCAATGGGTGTAATATCGAGGCTAAATCTGGAATAAATTTGTTATAATAATTTGCCATGCCAAGAAAAGTACGTAGTTCAGAAACATTTTCAGGTCGCTTTGTATTTCGAATCGCGAGAATTTTATCTTCCATTTTATGTAAACCATGTTCATCAATTTTGTGTCCCAGGTAGTTGATACTTTTCTGGAAAAACTTACATTTGTCTCTGTTCAGTGTTAAATTCTGTGCTCGAATTAAATCCAGAACAATTTTGAGTCGTTTCAGAAGCTCATCGTAAGTTGAACCCTGTATTATGATATCATCAAAGAAGCATTGTACTCCTGGCACACCCTGTAGTAATTTATCCATGAATTGTTGCCATAATCCCGGGGCCACCTTGACCCCGAACATTAAGCGATTAACTCGGTATACTCCTTTATGTGTGCTTAAACTTTGTAGCATAGCACTTTGTTCATCCATTTCATAATGTAGGTACGCTTTGCTCAAGTCCAATGTACAGAAGTACTTACCGCCATTCATTTGCGCAAATATATCGTCGATCCTAGGAATAGGGTAATTCATATCCTGGATACATTTGTTAAGTGTCACCTTGTAATCAGCACAGATCCTGATGTCCCCGTTGGGCTTGTCTATGGGTACAATGGGAGTGCCCCAGTCTGAATGCTCGACCTTTGTGAGAATTCCATCTTTCTCCAGGCGATCCAGCTCCTTTTCAATCTTCTCCTTCCTAGAATAAGGTACAGGTCGAGGTTTAAAGAAAATGGGCGTGGCATCAGGTTTCAATATCAAACAACCCTTCTCATTAGGTATGGTGCCGATTTTATCTGTGAATACATCTTCGTACATTTTCAAAATTTCTTCGAGTTGCAAATTTTCTTCAGATTTTAACAATTTAATTTCGGCCCAGTCTAGACTAATTTCCCGTATCCAGTCCCTTCCGAATATTGGGTCTACATCTTGATTGATAATATAAAGTTTGCCAACAAATGTTTGCCTCTTGTATCGACATGTAACAAAACATACCCCCTTGGGCTTAATGGTCTCTCCTGTATACGTTTTCATTTGAACATTTGTTTTGAATATTTTATTATCAATATTGAGAGCTTTGTAATCAGCATAGGAGATAGAACTCAGAGCCGCCCCTGTATCAACCTCCATACAAAACTGCCTATCCTCTATGTGGATATTTACCATAAATTTGTCGGACTTGGCGTTGTGCAGCACGTTTACCTCATATTCCTCGTTCTGTATAGGCAGCTCGTCATACACCTGGTGAGATTTCCTGTAGTTCGCGACGCGTGCCTGTGACATACATACTCTGCCAATATGTCCCAGCTTGTTGCATTTTCGGCAGAACTCTGATCGGAACTTACACACGTTGGCTTTGTGATTCTCTTGTCCACACCGGTAACATTTTCCTGCTAATTTAGAGAAATAACCATCATTAGTTTCCAGCTTTGAGTTAGGAGGTTTACGCATATAATTTGAATTGTGATTTTCTTTGACTTGATGTGAAGTAGGTTGCACATTGAAAGATGTAGATGTAGGTACTGTAGTACTCATAACTTGGTTTTCTGATTTTGAAAATTCTATGGTCACTGCTTTATTAATAAATTCCTGGAATGTAGCGTCATTTTTCTCCTGTAATAACTGAATTCGAATATCAGTGTCTTGTAGACCTCGTATAAACTGTAAAGTTAGGAATGCATTAGCAGTGCAGTGTTTACATTTCTCACAGGTGAAATTACAATGCTGTGATAACTTTTTCAGTTCTGTCGCATACTCAAATATAGATTCGTTAGGTTCCTGTGTGCGACATATGAATCTGTTCTGTAGGGACCAAACACTTGGCCTAGGCTCAAAATAATCTTTTAACATTTCGACAAGTACATCGTAATCTTTTGTAATAGGTTCCTCAGGTGCACACATATTGTACAACTTTTCGTGCATGTGTGGGCTAAGCGCATGTAACAGAATATAAACTTTGAGCTTATTGTCAGTATTACCCTTCAGAATCATGAATGTTTCTAGACGTTTGATGAAATTAGTAAATGTTTCATCTTTCTGATATGGAACAAAAGTCAAATTTGAAGTGGTACTCAACTGTGTCCCTGGACTACTCGTATTGGTCCTCAAATTGCTAGCAAATGTACCCAATAGCTTATTTTTGTAATCTAATATCTGTACTTTTATACCTGTAATGCTCTCGTAAATGTCGAATCTGTAGTCATCCTGAGCTTCCCTCTCATCACCTGTGATCAACTCATCCAACTCATCCTGTATGTTGTCGTATCTTGTTCTATAGCCTTCAACATTCTGCTCGTAGACTTCAAGTTGTTGCAATGTACATTCTTCCGTAATTCTGTCCCTTGTCTTCGTCAGCAACGCCTTCACTGTACCTCGCTTCGCCTTCAACTGTGCTGCATCCATGTTTGTACCTTTTCTTCACTTTTCACCTCGTCGCCAATTGATATATCTAATAATTCATTCTAAATAGTAAGAAGAAACTCCATTTTTGGGAAACAAGAAAAGAGACATTTATTTGAAACGGGTGAACGAAGACTGACTCCTAACTTCACAATTCTGCCCAGAATTTTCTCATTTGGTATATATTCAAATTGCGATAGAAGGAACCGTATACTACATGGGTCTACGCAGAGTAAATGTACCAATTTTACTCCGCTGATCTCGAACCCGAGTCAACGGAACAAGTCTAACCCTCTACTTCTGAGCTCTGGGACTGATTTGTAACTATTCCCATAAAGTCGCCACCTGTTTCAAGTACAGGGAGTATAGAGTGTATGTATGGACGATAGTAGAGTGTTATCTGATGAGGAAGCTTTCGAAAAAAAAGATAAAAAAAGCATTCCAATAGATATTTTCAATCCCGAGTTCTTTAGAGATGGGATGTGGAGAGAGTTCAAGGAGAAGAAAAAAAGGAGAAGGAGAGGACTGGTAACATGAAGGAATAGTAGATTAGTAGGATAGGAGGAAGGAGTAAGAACCATCTCAACCATGTCTGATGTGGTCCGAAGAAGAGAAGATTGAGGAAAGATACACAGTGCGCCCGCCCATGGCAAACGCTCCATCGTAAATTAGTGGAGACTGATCAAAACTACGATCCCAGCTCATTGGAGATGACAAAACTCCCAAGCTCTGGTGGACATGACAAAATTAACAGCGTTAATTATTGGATATGACAAAAATCCCAGGTTCAATAGTGAGATGACGATAACTGTCATTGATATCAGTGGAAGATGCCAAAACTTCCTCCATCTGAATTCGGTGTAGATTGTCAAGACCCAGCTTTCAACATGTCGAAATGACTCAATTCTACACCCTACGTAGCTTTAGTTGACTGGATGAGCAAAACTTCCATTCCAGGTCCGCTATGCTGCAGGTGAAGTTCGATGTGAATAGCTTTGTGTCCGAATGTAGGGGCTGAAACCACCTCATCTAGTAAAGACATAAGAGTAGTACATGACGGTCAAAAGCGTTTAGCAAACAATAGGAACTTACTAACAAACAATAATTTTCAAGTTCAACAGACGATTTGTCGATAGAACTCCAGAAATTATTAGGTTCTCCGCGTTGCCAATATAAGTCAAGGTATTAGGGGATACGTTATCTTATCTTCAGCTCTATGTTTTTGTACCACTTTAGACAGTGTGCATAAGGAATTTAGGAAGTTGTAAGTTTGGATGTTGCCCACATTATTGCGAGTAGATAAAAACTTTTGTGTCGTGGGTTAGATCTGGATTAGAATAGCTGCAGATGCAGAAAACTGGTCTGCGGCTCGGTACAGTTCTGTGTATCCATGCAAAATCCCCCAGTTTTGTCTCGGGATTGCTAAGGACTTTTCTAGGATTTCTATCGAAATTTGAAACATGGTGAGGGATTCTCAGCGTGGTTTGAGTACCATGCTATGTATAATGTTATCTGATGTTAACTTAGAAGATGCCAGTAAACTGGGAAAGTATTGTTTAATGTTATCTGACTTATTCTGATAATGGATATACTATACTGAGTAGCTATGACCAATACAATGTACATGTCGGACGAAAGAGCTTAGCAGCTTTACAGTTGCCGTTATGAAATCTCTAAAAAAAATGTACTGTGAACACTTCAACTTGTTCCTTTTGATTTGTACACGCTTTTTTGCTTCAAGAATCTGGCAATCCGGCGTAGTATTCACCCGTAATGTGAAGTTATGGCCTGCCACTTCTGTAACTGATTAGTTGTTGTATCCTTGTACTCCGTTTGCTAGTTTCGCCCAACATAACTCAACTCACAGGAGATGAGATAATCTCATGGCTATGTTACCAAGGTATAGAATTATGCCTGGTATTAACTTATTTCCATGATACCCTTTCGGCATTAAGCGGTGATTATAAAGTGATTGTGCTAGAACAAATGCAAGTGATTGAACGCTGTTAAGCTATAACTATGTTGTCTTGTGTAGAAGCGATACTGAAAGTACGAACTACCTCAAGTCCGTTTCACGACAGGCCGGGAAGAGCCTACGCTGACTTTGTTGTCAAGCGGTAATCAGTATTCTGCAGTATAAACAGAGGTAGTCTGCGATATTCTATTCTTCATGGTGAACATCCACTAGGTAAGCATCCAGATCTTCAGATTACTCCGAAGTTGAAGTCATAATAAGCAAGCCAGTTCTGGCTGCGATAAGCAAATTTGACCAATACGCCTACAAAAAATTAGAGATCAGCACAAGAACCAAAGCGACATCAGCGAATATTTGAGTACAAGCAATCGAATGCGAGACACAGCAAACCAAACTGGCCATGTGAAAAACTACCGATCAAATTGCTGCCTAACTCGTGCTCACGAGACATTGTTTACTTCTGAGTTCCTCTCTAACGCACAGACACGACAATACGGTACTTATTCAGACCACAGTGGAATCAGACCCGAACCCCAGCGTGCAAGTCCTGTGATTAACCCTAACGCTATTGTAGCACTGCTCACTTGTTCAATTCTGAAGTCCTTTCTGTAGCAATTTCCCATTAACGTGACCAACGGAGAATGATTATTCAAAGCAGTTGCCCCCAAACCAACGCAGACGCCACTCGCCCGGGCCGGCCCTCGCGGTCCTATTACCCCACATTCTGAGTACCGCGCACCGGACACCCAAACAGTATCCCGCAATAAAAATGTACGCCGAAAGATCTTGGTTGACGCTCATTTACAGAGAGGAAGAGGGTTGGTGGGAGGAAGAGAAGGGATGGGAAGTTTGAAGGAGGGGGTGGTAGTTGAGGGGCAAGAAGGGACGAGAGAGACAGGAATGGCAG
>NW_007465626.1:0-3459 GCF_000475195.1 Diaphorina citri | reverse complement strand
CTAAATAGTAAGAAGAAACTCCATTTTTGGGAAACAAGAAAAGAGACATTTATTTGCAAAGGGTGAACGAAGACTGACTCCTAACTTCACAATTCTGGCCAGAATTTTCTCATTTGGTATATATCAACCTTCCCCCCCGTAATGTGTGGGCCGCATCTGGTCCACATGTCTTCGCCAAAGTCTACCATCATCCAATAGAATCCAGTAGTGAACTGCGCCTTCCTTCCTCTTGACATTGCCAAACTTCCACTTGGATTCCCGAGTATAATTTCTTACTTGTACTCTATCGCCTTCATGAAAACTTCTTGACACTTTATAGCTTTTATTCTCAGGAACAAGTGAAACTGCCGGCTTCATGAGGATATCCAACCTGGTCCTAACATCTCGCCCCAGCATCAACATGTACGGACTCATCCCCTCAGCATTAGGAACTTTTCTAAGCTGCATGAGAAGTCTTGATATTTTCAGATTTATATCTCCTGGTTCGTCGGCCATACAGTGTAGATGGTTCTTGATTGTTTGCACTGATCTTTCCGCCTGGCCGTTTGATGCAGGATGGAACGCAGGAGACAACTTGTGTATGACACCATTACTATTAAGAAAGTTTTTGAATACATGAGACGTAAATTGGGGTCCGTTGTCAGAAACTAGAACCAGACAGATGCCAAAATTAGTAAATAATCGTCTAAGTTCTTTAATGCAAAAATCAGTAGTCGTTGTCTTTGTAGGTATTACCTCAACCCATTTGGAAAAGGTGTCGACAATAATGAAATAAAATAGTCCATTTACAGGTCCAGCAAAGTCAATGTGAACTCGTTGCCATGGTTCCCGTGTAGGTTCCCAGGGATGACTTTGAACTTTGGGTGGATTGTTTTGTTTCTCACAGCAGTACTTGCACTTTCTTACCATCTCCTCAATATCTCTATCCATGTTTTGCCAATAGCAATAACTCCGGCCCAAAGCCTTCATCTTTACCATACCCAAGTGTCCAGTATGTAGTTCTTGTAAGATATTAGATCTCAATGTCGCTGGTATCATTACTCTGGTACCCTTGAGTAGACAACCATCTTGTAATGTGATTTCTGTGTTCTCGTATCCCAGAGATTTCAAACATTTTCCCGTTTCCAGGGCATCCAGTATAACACTCAGATTGGGGTCTACTTTTGTTTCTTGTTTGATCGTTTGGTGAGTGATCGTATTCAGTGTCCCAATCTGGTTAGCTTGAAATCTGTAAATCTGATCTGGAACATGTACATCTGGAGGTTCCTGAGGGAAACGAGAAAGATAATCAGCATTACCGTGTTCACTTGTTCTTTTGTACTCAATTGTATAGTCAAAACCAGATAAGAAAAGTGCGTAATGTAACATACGAGTAGCTGAGAGTGCAGGCAAAGATTTGTAAGGGTTGAAAATAGTAGTCAAAGGTTTGTTGTCCGTGATAAGAATGAATTTTCTTCCGTACACGTATTGGAAAAACTTTTTGATTCCCCAATAGATTGCAGTTGCTTCTTTATCTATCTGACTGTAATTTTTCTCACAAATTGTAAGGGCTCTTGATGCAAAAGCTATAGGTCTATCAGACCCGTCAGGATACCTGTGTGATAAGACCGCTCCTAGTCCAATAGGAGAAGCGTCTGTTGCTAAGGTGACAGGCAAGTCCGGGTTATAATGTACCAACACATTCTCGTTACAAATTTCTTCTTTCACTTTGTTGAAACTTCTTTCACACTCGCCTGTCCATGTGAATTTCCAGCCTTTGCGCAGCAACTGATTCAATGGGTGTAATATCGAGGCTAAATCTGGAATAAATTTGTTATAATAATTTGCCATGCCAAGAAAAGTACGTAGTTCAGAAACATTTTCAGGTCGCTTTGTATTTCGAATCGCGAGAATTTTATCTTCCATTTTATGTAAACCATGTTCATCAATTTTGTGTCCCAGGTAGTTGATACTTTTCTGGAAAAACTTACATTTGTCTCTGTTCAGTGTTAAATTCTGTGCTCGAATTAAATCCAGAACAATTTTGAGTCGTTTCAGAAGCTCATCGTAAGTTGAACCCTGTATTATGATATCATCAAAGAAGCATTGTACTCCTGGCACACCCTGTAGTAATTTATCCATGAATTGTTGCCATAATCCCGGGGCCACCTTGACCCCGAACATTAAGCGATTAACTCGGTATACTCCTTTATGTGTGCTTAAACTTTGTAGCATAGCACTTTGTTCATCCATTTCATAATGTAGGTACGCTTTGCTCAAGTCCAATGTACAGAAGTACTTACCGCCATTCATTTGCGCAAATATATCGTCGATCCTAGGAATAGGGTAATTCATATCCTGGATACATTTGTTAAGTGTCACCTTGTAATCAGCACAGATCCTGATGTCCCCGTTGGGCTTGTCTATGGGTACAATGGGAGTGCCCCAGTCTGAATGCTCGACCTTTGTGAGAATTCCATCTTTCTCCAGGCGATCCAGCTCCTTTTCAATCTTCTCCTTCCTAGAATAAGGTACAGGTCGAGGTTTAAAGAAAATGGGCGTGGCATCAGGTTTCAATATCAAACAACCCTTCTCATTAGGTATGGTGCCGATTTTATCTGTGAATACATCTTCGTACATTTTCAAAATTTCTTCGAGTTGCAAATTTTCTTCAGATTTTAACAATTTAATTTCGGCCCAGTCTAGACTAATTTCCCGTATCCAGTCCCTTCCGAATATTGGGTCTACATCTTGATTGATAATATAAAGTTTGCCAACAAATGTTTGCCTCTTGTATCGACATGTAACAAAACATAGCCCCTTGGGCTTAATGGTCTTTCCTGTATACGTTTTCATTTGAACATTTGTTTTGAATATTTTATTATCAATATTGAGAGCTTTGTAATCAGCATAGGAGATAGAACTCAGAGCCGCCCCTGTATCAACCTCCATACAAAACTGCCTATCCTCTATGTGGATATTTACCATAAATTTGTCGGACTTGGCGTTGTGCAGCACGTTTACCTCATATTCCTCGTTCTGTATAGGCAGCTCGTCATCCACCTGGTGAGATTTCCTGTAGTTCGCGACGCGTGCCTGTGACATACATACTCTGCCAATATGTCCCAGCTTGTTGCATTTTCGGCAGAACTCTGATCGGAACTTACACACGTTGGCTTTGTGATTCTCTTGTCCACACCGGTAACATTTTCCTGCTAATTTAGAGAAATAACCATCATTAGTTTCCAGCTTTGAGTTAGGAGGTTTACGCATATAATTTGAATTGTGATTTTCTTTCACTTGATGTGAAGTAGGTTGCACATTGAAAGATGTAGATGTAGGTACTGTAGTACTCATAACTTGGTTTTCTGATTTTGAAAATTCTATGGTCACTGCTTTATTAATAAATTCCTGGAATGTAGCGTCATTTTTCTCCTGTAATAACTGAATTCGAATATCAGTGTCTTGAAGACCTCGTAT
>NW_007465625.1:0-333 GCF_000475195.1 Diaphorina citri | reverse complement strand
GTGAAATCTTAATTTTGCTATAAGATTTATCAATAAAGAGCTCGAGATCTAAGTTTGCGCTTAACGGTTTTATACATAGGTGTGTAGTACACACACTGTGTACAATATTTAATTTTTCCGTCTATCGTCTATTTGTTCAACGATAACTCTCAAAATCTTGTTCACCTTGAACTCATTTAAATAGGCGGGTACTTACATAATCTAGGGGTTTATTAAAATTCCCAAGAATTTAAAAGGAAATATACCCAATATTTTATGCTGGGAATCTGGAGAGAGTATAGTTGTATACTCGTGGAAAAGCACTCACCTTCTGAGTATACTTTACAATCCTGA
>NW_007465624.1:0-333 GCF_000475195.1 Diaphorina citri | reverse complement strand
ACCTGATTATTAAGGACATCAAATAGAGAGTGATCCGAAGACTGTGAGAACTAGGAAACTCGGAGAGGAAATCATGGAATAGACGAGACGGAGGACGGAGGGTCACGAGAAATGAGACTACAAGACCATGTTTCGGAATTCTGCAGTTCGCAAGTTAAGAATATATGTAAATAACGAAGAGACGAAATTGGGGTGAAGCGGTGGAGAATGTACAAGCAAGTTTGAAGAGGAAAATGATTTCTTCTGTGAGTGCCTTTCACACCCATATTTATGAACAAAATGCTGGCTCTTAAGTTCGTGCTAAGCATAGTCTCAAGGCATTTGATTGGTCAA
>NW_007465623.1:0-333 GCF_000475195.1 Diaphorina citri | reverse complement strand
AGCGAATACAATAGTCCGTCCACTATACCTTTTATTATTACTATTGTAATTTAATAAAGGAAGGACGGACTAAAAAAGAGTTCCCAAGTACCTACCTAATATGTTCAAATTCCTCCAATTTATTTTTTAGGTAGTATAGATAGGTAGGTATACAAAAAATCCGGCAGGGTAGGATTGTGTGTATGGGAAAGAAAAACACATAACAACATAACTAACAACCCAATTTATGCAGGACAGAGTGCTAGGTAGGTAGACTAGACCAGTGTTTCCCAACCTGGGCGATGGAGATTTTCATGGGGGCGATGAAGCCTTAGGGGGCGATATGGGGGGCGA
>NW_007465622.1:0-333 GCF_000475195.1 Diaphorina citri | reverse complement strand
CTTCTGTTGACGATATTCTAGCTCTTGAGTTTTCTCGTGATGTCGCAACAACATCGAGTGAGCCTGTTCCAGTTGCTGCTGACGCTTGTTCAGCTCCTGGAAATCAGAGTTCATGGGGGTATTTGTTATCAACGGGGGGTCAACAAGGAAGATAGCGCTTAAGGTAAAATATAAAATAAAATTCAACGTTTACATCAAACTAATTGGAAGAAAATATATTCAAAACATATCAGATTTGCATATCCTATAAGTATAAAAAAAATGAAGAAAAATACCCACTGAATTTTGAAATTATTATACTATTTCAATAATATATATAAAAAAACACACAAA
>NW_007465621.1:0-333 GCF_000475195.1 Diaphorina citri | reverse complement strand
TCAAACCTCTTCAAAAAGACGAGGTAAAGAATTGGTTCATCATACAATAATAATTGAATGGGTGAGTAGAAGAACCAGGAATGTTTTTTCTATCGTGTCTGTGAGTATGGAGGGGAAATACCCCTTAGATCCATAAAGCATTTCGATTTTAGAGTGGGGAATACCGATTAGATCAATGTAATATTTTTGCACTATAATTGCTCTCCTGAAAAATCGATTTTTAACATTCCTGGTTCTTCTACTCACCCATTCAACTATTGTTGTCTTACCTTTGCCAGGAAGGGAGACTCAATAGGAACGCCACCACAGGCTCGTCTAGGAACGGAGTTCTGG
>NW_007465620.1:0-333 GCF_000475195.1 Diaphorina citri | reverse complement strand
GACACCGAAGCGAATACAATAGTCCGTCCCTTATACCTTTTTATTACTATTGTAATAATAAAGGAAGGACGGTCTAAAAAGTGGTGAACAAACTATCAAACTTTATCAAAATCGTACAAACCGTTCAAAAGTTACGGCGGAAACAACCTGCCCCGGTGGTGTAGTACCAAATGCTCATCTGGTATTCAAGAGGGCGTAGGTTCAATCCCGGCCGAGGTATGGAATTTTATCCTCAAAATCGTTTGTGATATTATCGTACCCTACTACTGAGGCGGAAGGATTCTTTGGTCCTATTCGAGCAGTATAAACAAGCAACCTGCCTCGGTGGCGTAG
>NW_007465619.1:0-333 GCF_000475195.1 Diaphorina citri | reverse complement strand
TAACCCCTTGAAATATTTGCAATCGAAACCTTTTTACTTTCCTTATCCTATAGGAAGGAAAGTAATGTAATTGTCGATGGTGGGATTCAAACCCGGGACCTGATAAATGTAGTTTGGTAATTTCTGACCCAAACAGAGGTGCCAAAATAGCGTCAGTCTATCAGTCAGTCTCGAATTTCTGCAAGAAACAAATTTATTAATTTACTTTAGCACTTTATTTCTAGTTAAGCAAGGTCTTTTTACTGAATTGTTAGTCATCAAATATACGAGACCTTGTTTAGACTGCTGAGGTAAAGGGACTTTTCAGTCCTATTCGGGCAGGATAAACAAGGT
>NW_007465618.1:0-333 GCF_000475195.1 Diaphorina citri | reverse complement strand
TCAAGAGGTTTGATGGAGGGAACAGTAACTGCCAAGGTCCTGTCGTACCGAAATCAAAAAGAGAAGGAAGACAGGATAGGAGAAAGTCAGCCGTTCCGAGAACGAACATTACCCCTTCAGGATAAAATCCTTCTCGGGGCGGGAATTGAACCCGCGGCCTAGCGCTCACGAGGTAGACGCGCTTCAAGTAACTAGGCTGGCTCTCATCACTTCTATTTTCGCTAGGAATTAGGATATTTCAATATTCTTTTGCTCAATGGAATTTAATAATAATAATACTATTAGACTCTTGAGTGGAAGGCAACCACTAGGCGAGGTTAACGCCTTAGGCGT
>NW_007465617.1:0-333 GCF_000475195.1 Diaphorina citri | reverse complement strand
AGGGGGGGGGGGGGGAGATGGGAGATAGAGAGAGAGAGGCGGAAAGAGAGAGAGAAAACTTTTGTAAGGTTATGAAAGGAATAGAAAATGTTCATCTCTATCTCCCTCTCTTTGTATTTCCCTCTCCCTATATTTCCCTCCTCCCTCTCTCTCTCTCCTTTTCATTGTATTTCATAACATTGTGAAACTTCCCCTTTTCTCTTTCTCTCTCACACCATCTCCCCCTCTCTCTCTCATTTCCTCTCTCTCTCTCTCTCTCTTAGTTTCCCCCTCTTCATAGATAAACACAGCAGAGCCGAAATTTGTTCAAAGCTGATTTGGGAATGGATTGGC
>NW_007465616.1:0-333 GCF_000475195.1 Diaphorina citri | reverse complement strand
ATGACATTACAGCTAGCGCCTGTATCTAGCTGACATCTCACTGATTTTACCTTACTGTTGCCAAGTACAAAGTTCAGGCTTGAGTAAACCCCGTTTGTTCCAGATTTCTCAATTTTCAGTACATCGTTGTCATTTTCACTGGCGCTGGCACGAGTAACTTCTTTCAGGACCGCTTCACCATGACAAACATGAGAAAAATGGCCTTTCTTGTTACACTTGAAACAGGTTTTATTCTTGGCTGGACATTTCAGGAGAGATGAGTGCCATTGTCCACCACAATATGGACACTTCTTGCTTGTTGCTGATGCTGGGAATGTAGTTGACTTGATCTTG
>NW_007465615.1:0-333 GCF_000475195.1 Diaphorina citri | reverse complement strand
AGAGAGAGAGAGAGAGAGAGAGAAAGAAGAAGTAAAAAGGGACGAGGTTAGAAAAAGCTAGCGATAGAACTAACAAGATGGAGATAAAAAGAGAGAGAGAAGGGGAAAGAGAGAAAGAGAGAGAGGGAAAGAGAGAGAGAGGGAAAGAGAGAGATAAGGAGAGAGGGAGAAACAGAGAGAGGGGGGAGAGAAAGAGATAAGGAGAAAATTAAACTGTTGAACATTTTGCCTGGAGAAAAATATGAGAAAAAAAAATCATTTAGCTCCGCTAATAGAAAACCAAGGAGAAACCGCTATCTCTCTCTCTCTCTCTCTCTCTCTCTCTCTCTCTCT
>NW_007465614.1:0-333 GCF_000475195.1 Diaphorina citri | reverse complement strand
GCGGGCCACGAAAATGGTCCGGCGGGCCACATGTGGCCCGCGGGCCGCTAGTTGGAAACCCCTAGTTTAGATAAAGAATCTCTGCCAGCCTAGTTAGCTTGGTTGGTAGCGCGTCTGTCTTGTAAGCGCTAGGCCGCGAATTTGATTCCCGGCCGGGGCGAATTTTATACGGATAATATTCGATCTCGGAACGGCTGGCTTTCTCATATCCTGTCTTCCTTCTATCTTCGATTTCGGGACGATAAGACCTCTCCGCAGTTACAGTTCCCTAGGTAAGAATATCAAACCTTTTAAGACATTAACAGATAGTTGTTTCCTCTATTAAACCTCTTG
>NW_007465613.1:0-333 GCF_000475195.1 Diaphorina citri | reverse complement strand
TTAATAAAGGAGGAGATCACGTTTTATGTTTCATATGTTTCATATTACTGATCAATGAATGGATTCAAACTTTTCCCAAAGATGCCAAAAACTTCTTTTCGAAAAAAATTGCAAATAAAGGTCCTCATTCCCAGATATTTACCTGGGAGGTGAGACAAGCGAACCAATCTCCAAAGATCTAGACTTAATCTAGCGAGAGAAGCCTCATGGTCTTCTGCCCACTGGTTGTCATATCAATTTTGTGATGGTAAGGCTGTAACAGGTCTTCGAAATCTTAGAATTTATATCTTAGAAACTTCCCCTTTTCTGCGAAAATCTTTCTACATATGTAGC
>NW_007465612.1:0-333 GCF_000475195.1 Diaphorina citri | reverse complement strand
AGAAAGAAAAACTTCCACTGTAATATATTCTGAAAAAAGAAAATCACAATTATTCCGTCTCCAAATGGAAAACTTTGTGTCTCTTGTTCATGGAAACTGTCCAAAAATAGAGGAAAACCTTCAACTTACGAAACTGACGTTAAAAATACACTGCCATTAGAATGATTGTTATGTAGGCTCTCAATTTAAGCTGTGAATGTTGTCTGAATCTGACTTGACTTCAAATGACTCTGTATGGAAGCTGGGTGTAGAACGATGTCTTAAGTGTTACTGACGCAATTATACTCTTGCTAATGGGTATATTTTTGTTTAGTATTAATGTAAAAATCCAAA
>NW_007465611.1:0-333 GCF_000475195.1 Diaphorina citri | reverse complement strand
TTTTTTTTCATGTTTTATACCAATTGAAATACTGGTGGTGAAATACCCAAATGCATATTTTGGCCATTTTAAAAAACACTGACAACAGCTCAGGGTAGTTAGAATGTTAGATCTCATCATTTCCAACAAGGTTCTGTGGGTGATTTTCCTATCTTCGGCTTCGCTTCCGAAAAAAGTCGTTTGGAGTATTTTCAATGAAATTATACTCAAATTAGGAATATTAGATATGTAAGTACGTATATAATAATAGTTTTTTTTTTTTTCATGTTTTATACCAATTGAAATACTGGTGGTGAAATACCCAAATGCATATTTTGGCCATTTTAAAAAACA
>NW_007465610.1:0-333 GCF_000475195.1 Diaphorina citri | reverse complement strand
AGACGAACAGGTAACCAAATTATTATCAAAACCACAACCAATTTGATTCAAAGGCCATCACGTCCACACATCAAGGTAAAATATTATAAACAATAAGATGATAGGGCCGAATCCTTTGATTGATTTGAATAAAGGTTTTGACTCACATAAAGTAAATAAACAATTATAAAATGTAAACAAAATCGTGAATATTTAATCAAGGTCACTAGACCTTTTTTATTTGATTAAATTTGAATAAATTATTATTGGCACCCAATCAAAACATTCACTTTCGCTTTTGAAATCTTCAGGGTTAACTCAGGGTTCTAGATTGGTTCCTCATAGTGGGTGAAC
>NW_007465609.1:0-333 GCF_000475195.1 Diaphorina citri | reverse complement strand
AAAAAAAAGAGCCTGGACTATTTATTTGACAATTCAACATTGCATACATGTTCATAAATCAATGACACTGCAACATTGAAATTTGATTGAAAATTGAATGATCATTCAACATGAATACAATTTTGCTGGAATATAGAATCACCAGTTGAATGAAATTCAAACACTCCATGTTGAATGAACATTGAGAACTAAATGTTACATCAACATTGCTACAATCAGTCTATTGGTTCCAAACCATGTAAATTCAATTTTCATTCAACATACTCTCAACCAGTTGAATATTCAACTTGATTATGTTGTAAACATTCTATCAACATTGAATCAACTAGAAAT
>NW_007465608.1:0-333 GCF_000475195.1 Diaphorina citri | reverse complement strand
GAGGGATTTTTTTCCGTGGGAATTTTTTTCCACTCTGAAGGTTTTCGTTTGTGAGTTTTTCTTCTCCGAATGCACATCCCTACACCGACACACTACACACTGGTTACACTCTGTACACACTGCTTATACTCTATACATGTTTTATTCTAATCTACTGATTCGATTCTATTCTACTTTACCTTATTCCTTGTCACATTTCCTATTTTGCCCAGTTGTATGTATTATTCTTTAACCCATCAAATATACGAGACCTTTTTTAGACTGCTGGGGTAAAGGGACTTTTCAGTCCTATTCGGGCAGGATAAACAAGGTATATTCTATTCTATTCTATTC
>NW_007465607.1:0-333 GCF_000475195.1 Diaphorina citri | reverse complement strand
AAAAATATTTGGATAAATGCTGGAAGCTTTCTGGCACAAAGGGACTTCTTAGACAGCTTAGACTGACAGTAAATTAGCTACATATTTACGTAAACTAAATTAAATAAAATTAAAAATTATTTGCAATTGAGAGAGAAAAAAATATGGTGCCTATACCCAAACTTACCTTATTGGTGGCATTGGGCGATGCTCCCCTATCAAGTAGTAATGCCACTATAGTGCTGTGTTCCTGTTGGGCACTATGATGCAGGGGTGTGAACCCCTGGTCTGTGGTACAGGAGACCCAAACTTACCTTATTGGTAGCATTGGGCGATGCTCCCCTATCAAGTAGT
>NW_007465606.1:0-333 GCF_000475195.1 Diaphorina citri | reverse complement strand
TTTTAGCAGAAAGCTGTGTTTACAAAAAGTTTCGATTTGTAGTTCACCCGAAATCCCGCGAGAGCGCAGCACAAGTCGAGGGAGGCGATTTTTTTTCATCTTTTTTTTCGAAACCAGGCGATTTTTGAAAATTCAAAATTGATCCGATCCATTGATCACTTTTGAAAAAATCGGTAAAATAAAATTGGCCTAGACGCGGGAATTTAAATTTACGTAGGTACTTGAAAGTGACTGGTTTTTTATGAAGAGGTTTGAGTTTGACAGAGGGAACTGTAACTGCTATGGTCTTATCGTCCCGAAAATCGAAGAGAGAAGGAAGACAGGATAGGAGAA
>NW_007465605.1:0-333 GCF_000475195.1 Diaphorina citri | reverse complement strand
AGGAATTTAGCTAAGAAGAGAACAATAAATCAAATAATGAGAGTAACAAGACTACCTAGAATAAACATAAAAATAGCTTATTCCAAAATAGGAATTTAGCTACAGTTATGTGCAAAAGTGGTTCAATGTTTTCAATTGTGCTCTAAGTCTAATGATTCCCTACGAAATAGTTTAAAAGTAAGAACAAAAGTGTATGTAATAAATGCGATGTGTTGTTTATAATATTATAATAAATAAATAATGATTCCAAAAAAATCAACGTTAACAAAAAAATTAATAACTACTGAAAAACGTATTGGTCCAGTTTTGCACCACTTTGATCTGCATTGGTAT
>NW_007465604.1:0-333 GCF_000475195.1 Diaphorina citri | reverse complement strand
CTCCAAATAAAACTTTTACTTTAACAGAAAATAACACTCGCTAGTCAGAATCCAAGAGAGAGAGAGAGAGAGAGAGAGGGAGGGAGGATACAATAGGGATATAGACAAAAAGGAAGAGAAAGATAATATGAAGATACGAGAGTACAGACTTTAGATAAAGGACATTCCCTATGTTGATGCTCGTATTATCTCTTCTTTTGTCTATTGTTTTTCCGTTATAAATACGATACGATGAGTACACATTTCGAATGCATGCATTACATGATGAAGGTACAGGATTTAGTACCTACATGTACATATAGGTAGGGGTAGACTATCTATTTATGTACTCGT
>NW_007465603.1:0-333 GCF_000475195.1 Diaphorina citri | reverse complement strand
GAGAGAGAGAGAGAGAGAGAGAGAGAGATAGTAGAGATGTAAGAAATTGTAACAACGGAGCTCTTATCGTCCCGAAATCAAAGAGAGATGGAGGACCAGAGTAGGAGCAAGTCAGGCAGTCTAAGAACGAACCTTTTTATCTGTTTGGGACAAAGTTCGCCCCTAGGCGGGAATCGAACCCGCGATTTACACCCGCGGCTCTTATAAGGTAGGAGCTCTACACTTTGTAGAGACCCTCTGCTCTCTGCAATAGCCCACCTCTGTTGCCAGGTATTTCTTTATTATTTTAACACTCAGAATATAATTCTTATCCAATAGAGAAATTACAAAAAA
>NW_007465602.1:0-333 GCF_000475195.1 Diaphorina citri | reverse complement strand
TCGCTACCCGCTTACTCACCTAAACCCAGTCTGAATGAGGACGGGAAAAGCCAGCAGCCCAGGTCTCCCATCCGGAAATTAACCAAGCGCAACGTTTCTTCGGTTAAAAATGTATATCAATTTTCAAGGGCTACAAAGCCAGCCTGAGAGCGTAGCGCGCCTGCCTCGTAAGCGCCAGGTCGCGGGTTCAATTTCCGCCCGGGGCGGACTTTAACCTAAACCTAAACAGATAAGGTTCGTTCTCGGAACGGTTGGTCTATTCTATTTTTCTATGGCTGGAAGACAGGATAGGAGATACCCTGTCTTCCTTCTCCCTTCAATTTTGGAGGGATA
>NW_007465601.1:0-333 GCF_000475195.1 Diaphorina citri | reverse complement strand
GTATGTATGTATGTATGTATGTATGTATGTATGTATGTATGTATGTATGTATGTATGTATGTATGTATGTCTGTCTGTTTGTGTGAGATGCCGCCTCAGCAGTAATGCCCATCATGAGGGTAGAGAAGTGTGAAGATTGGACTACAGTGGGTGAAAAATGATTATTTTGATCTTACATAATGAAATTAAAATAATAAGAAGCAAAGCTCTATATACCAAGGTAGGTAGGTAGGTATGTACATACATACATACATAATTAAGTAATTATACATACATAATTATGTATTGTATAATACGTACCTATATTAAGGAGCGCGGTAGCGCTCCGCCCCG
>NW_007465600.1:0-333 GCF_000475195.1 Diaphorina citri | reverse complement strand
GCCCAATTTCGATCCTTTCAAATTTCGTGCATTACTTAGAATATAGTTCTTCTTACTTACTGTGTGCAATGAAACAACAATAGGTCTGGATCTACCTTCCTGACGTTTTCCAATCCGCTTTACTCGTTCTACATCCTGTTCCTTAACGTTACATTGCATAGTCTGACAGAAGATATCCATAACCACTTTTTGTAAGGCTGCAATACTTTCGTTTTTCTTCTCCACTACATTGAAGATCAACAGGTTACGATTTTGGTCAGATTCGTAGTAGTTCATCCTTTCCATCAACCTATTCAGCAATTTCTCATTCCTTGCACTCTTACTCGCCAGATG
>NW_007465599.1:0-333 GCF_000475195.1 Diaphorina citri | reverse complement strand
ATTCAGACACACTGGCTGAGGTTAATGTGAGAAGCTTGTCGTCGAATTTAGGGTAACTTGAATACTGCAAAACCAAAGTATTCTTGCTATTACGCCGTTCCAGAAACAAAAGACATGAATCTATAGTTGTAGGTAAACATAATTATCTCCTCTCCCCTGAAGCCTAGAGGCTTGGCTCACAAGTTAAAAGTTGGAGTACGTAGTATTTAGGAACGTAGAGATGAAATGATGTAATCGTATAAAGATATAATCGTATAAAGAGATAATTGGCGTTAACGTTCCTTATTAGATTTTCCATTCAGATGAGCTCCTTTAATTAATTAAATTAAATAA
>NW_007465598.1:0-333 GCF_000475195.1 Diaphorina citri | reverse complement strand
GGGGTTTAAAATTTGCATAATTTAGAGTTCAACACAATATGTCACGTTGATTCAAGTCTTTCGGTCCTTTGTAAAAATTTAAATTGGTCTCTTCGGTATTCAGATCTCAAAGGGAAAGCAAATCAGCTTCGGGTGTGTGGAAAACATCTCATTGTTGCTGTCTCTGAAAGATTTCTCAATGTTTGTCATCCATCCAGTATGCAAACACGTAGATTGCTTTGTCATTACCTCCTATTTCAAGATCTGTGCATCTCAAGGGGAAGCGCTTCTGTAATTCCGCCGAGCTAATGGGACTGCATGTCCTACTTCGACAGTCTCAATAAAGCACGATGC
>NW_007465597.1:0-333 GCF_000475195.1 Diaphorina citri | reverse complement strand
ATTCTGGAGTAGATAGATCACTATGTTCATGCAACCCATGAAACTCGCAACATGTAGTGGAGTTAGACCAGACTGAAAGTATAAAATGTGTAAATTATTCATTTAGGTAAACTGTTCGGACAGTTCATAACACATTTAAATCATTCCAAAATCTAATTTAAAACACAAATTATTCTAGGCTGCAAGCCTCTTCATATTTTTTGGGGGGGTATATGACAACCTCAAAGCCTCTTTTACTGATTCTGTCATTTCTATTACTTTTCTTGTTACTGTGGAAATGCGACCACTGTTTCTAAGAAGTCACTCAATAGTCCTCTCAAGGCTGAGTGCAAC
>NW_007465596.1:0-333 GCF_000475195.1 Diaphorina citri | reverse complement strand
CAACTATCGATAGCGTTCGATAGTCAAAACTATCGATAGTTATCGATAGTGCTATCGATAGTTCTCCTCCTCTACTGCTGAGTCTCTTTACCAAACAATAGGTATTCATTGATGATAATTGAAGACTCCTTCTTTTTCTTCGCCTTTTCCCATGTACAGACGTGTCGACCTTTTTCGTCAGTCTCTCAATCAGCCCTAACTAGGGTGATTGCTTTGGGCTGACATTTGGTTTTGACTACGATAATTTTACTAGTGGTCCTTCGCCCTCAACCTTTGCTATTTCTTTAGCAAGGGAACTTTCAGGCTGGTATACTCTCTGTTTAAGGTCCCCTA
>NW_007465595.1:0-333 GCF_000475195.1 Diaphorina citri | reverse complement strand
TACCAATTCTGAACCGTGCCAGATGTAGGGATATTCAGTAAACAGTACGAACAGACATTGGGAAATCAACTAAAAAATGCGGATAAAATACACCTTGCCCATAACACAGGCATTAACAGTCAAATTAAATGAATGATGTACGACGGAACAAACAAAGAACAAATCAATCATTTGATCAAATAGGAATGCCCATAGTAAGTAATTTGAACAAAATATCTTCATCATCTGGTCGTACAAATTAATATCGCTATTTGAAATATGAAGACAAATCTAGACTTTGATAAAGCGTTTGATTATGACCTTGAAGTAATTAAGACTAACAAAGCCAAAATA
>NW_007465594.1:0-333 GCF_000475195.1 Diaphorina citri | reverse complement strand
AAGTCAAGTCATGAAATTTAGCGTAATGTATTAAGCAGGGAACGAGATTTGTGACAAGTATTTATGCTAAACACAGTTAAAATTCCTTTTTAGTCGACCCGCCGTCCATTCACATCGATCGACGGCCGTCGGCTATGTGTGGACAATGTGGACACGGACTACTGGACACACCTTTAGAGGTTTGATAGAGAGGACCGTAAGTGCTAGGGTCTTATCGTTTCGAAAGGCAAGAGAAAAGGAAGACAGGATAGGAGAAAGTCAGCCGTTCCTAGAACGAATCTGTTTAGGATGGAACCCGCCCGAGGGCGACATTTATTCTAAACAGATAAGGTT
>NW_007465593.1:0-333 GCF_000475195.1 Diaphorina citri | reverse complement strand
GAAAACGGGGGCCACCAAACGATGGTGGAGGCATTTCACGAAGCCGTGAAAGAAGAGGCTGATAGTCCCAATCCCAAAAGGCAGAAACCTTCGAGGATACTTGATATTCAATTTGAACATTTTTAATTTCTGACCGGTGGCAAATTCCATGACTTTTCCAAGTTTTCCAGTTTTTTCCAGGTAGCGTATAAACCCTGCAGAAAACGGTATCTCGAGATATTTCAGCATGTTTTCTAGACCATTGTATTATTTATTCGATATACAGGGTGGTTCGTGATTTGCGAACCACGCTTATATCTCAGAAACGGCTGGGAATTAAGGAATGAAATAAAC
>NW_007465592.1:0-333 GCF_000475195.1 Diaphorina citri | reverse complement strand
CTCGGGTCCTCACCTTCTTCCTCCGACTGAAACGAAATGGTATGAATAAAAGAATATTTCGGCTTGAACGACCTGGTAAGTATTCCAGAGGTAAAGCCCATTATTGAAATAATAATAATATTTCGCTCGAATTTAAAACGAATTAGCTCGGTCCACACGAGTGTAGTCAACGGCCGTCGATCGATGTCGACTGAAACCGTCCACTGCTTCGATAACATAGATTCAGCTCCGACAATGTGTGGACACACCTTTATGCTGTGTAATTAATTAGAGAAAAAAAATGCATATTAACGGCAACCTCCCTCCACGGACGATTGGTTATGAAACTAGGTT
>NW_007465591.1:0-333 GCF_000475195.1 Diaphorina citri | reverse complement strand
ATATAAAATTTCCCTCCTTTCCTCTTTTTTCCTACCCCCTAACATATAAATTCCCTTTGTATAAATTTTCCCTCCTACCCTTCAAATATTTTTCCCCTCCTCTACTAGCAGAAGTGGCAGATAATATTTCCCTCCCATGGAGTTGCAGTTGACTTTTCAAGTCCCGTTTACACGAAACAAAGCGGGATTCTTCGCATTTCTTCTAGGTATCTATTCACGTTTCTCAATTTTCTTCTTTTCCAGACTGTGGTGTTTTTCTTCTTCTTCTTCTTCTTCTTCTTCTTCTTCCCCTTCTTCCTTCTTCTTTGTTTTCTTTTCTAAATCACAAAATCA
>NW_007465590.1:0-333 GCF_000475195.1 Diaphorina citri | reverse complement strand
ATTTTGGATGCAACAGGACCAATAAATTCTCTTGGTTTCTATAACTCTTAACTCTGGAATTGTTCGTCTGATTTTTTATGAAATTTGGCAAATATGTTTATATGTACTTGTCTTTGCTTATTTTAGACCGGATCATAGGGTTTCATAAGTGTTCTTTTTTTTTCAAGAGAGTTTTACAGTTCACCAAATCGCGAGTTTACAAAGTTTGTGCATGGCGTTTTACGTGTTTCCTTACTCTATTCATTCGCAGACCATTGTTACAACTTAGTGTATGATATTTTACACCACCTATCTTTTTTTCTTTTCGTAGATGTAATGGTGCTCAATGAAATT
>NW_007465589.1:0-333 GCF_000475195.1 Diaphorina citri | reverse complement strand
CGATCGAAAAAGCTATTTCTGATTTCGGCAGAGTTTTGTGCAGTTCAGTAAATGTGAAGACTTCATCAATCATTTCTCCATTACTATAGATCGGTACCGAACGCTAAAGACTTAAACTGGACCACTTCTAGTTTCTCAGAATCGTTCCACTTCATTTTGTACCAAATCTCAAGTAACTAGAACCTATGTCTAACAAAAACTTGGACCAACTTATTAACGAACGAAAAGTTAGCAACTTATCACATGAAAAAGTTGTACCTACCTCGGTGGTGTAGTGGTCAAGGCGCTCGCCTGGTAAACAGGAGGGCGTGGGGTCAATCCCAGCCGAGGTAT
>NW_007465588.1:0-333 GCF_000475195.1 Diaphorina citri | reverse complement strand
TTAATAATATAAATAAAATACACAACAAAAATAAATACAACACTTAACAAAAAGGTACGTTTTTAATTATTAAAAAAATCTACAGTAGGAACTTTACCCAATAGTAAAAAAAACACACATTTTTTACCTATCTAAATGTTTAATGAAGACCTATTAATTCCTATTGGTGTAGAATTGGTACATTTTATTTATTTCATAGTTTCAGAAATAAATAATAAATCAATAAAAACCCAATAATCGAATTTGCCAAATACGTTGCCAAACACTGTTCACATTGATGCAGAGCTAGCTGATCTTCTAGACCTTACTGGATGCCCTAATCGGAACCAAGAG
>NW_007465587.1:0-333 GCF_000475195.1 Diaphorina citri | reverse complement strand
ACAGGTTTGTTCTGCTCATTGAGAGCTATTCAAAACAGGTCTGGCCGGTAAAAATTTGTCAACGGTTTGTCTGGAAAAGTGAGATTTTCCATTATTCAAAAGAGTTTTCCGGAGTTCTCCGGAAAACGGTTTGGGATAAAGACAAACGGTTTTCACAGGTTTGTTCTGCTCATTGAGAGCTATTTAAAACCGGGCTGGCCGGTAAAAATTTGTCAACGGTTTGTCTGGAAAATTGAGATTTTCCATTAATCAAATTTTTTTTTTTTTAAACGGTTTGGGATAAAGACAAACGGTTTTCATAGGTTTGTTCTGCTCATTGAGAGCTATTTAAAA
>NW_007465586.1:0-333 GCF_000475195.1 Diaphorina citri | reverse complement strand
GCTTCGCGGGGTGTGCATGAGGTCGCGCTTCGCGCTCCCTTGGCTTCGCCCCTGAAAACTAATATCGTCCCTGAGTCTGGTCTCGAAGAAATGAAAACTCAAAACTAAAAGCGAGAGCGAAATATTAAACGTAGAAAAACTTTTGCTGGCCTCAAATCGTGTTCCCCATGTATTTCTTATGGGGGGACTAAAAAACGTCAATATCTCGGGAACGGTTTGGAATTTCGGCATTTTCCGATTTTTCCCAGTTCCTATAAAAAATAAGGAATCCAATGGTGAAAACCGCATCTTCCTAGCCCATCTAGAAGTGGGTTAGAATTAGTATGAGTGAGT
>NW_007465585.1:0-333 GCF_000475195.1 Diaphorina citri | reverse complement strand
TAAACAGATAATGTTCGTTCTCGGAACGGCTGGCTTTCTCCTATCTTGTCTTTCTTCTCCCTTCAATTTCGGGACGATAAGACCTTAGCGGTTACAGCTTCCTCTATCAATCCTCTTCTGAAAAAAAAAAAACTTCTTCTCTTTTGTTTGTTTTGTTTGTTACGTTTAACGAGCTATTTAATTACTTGATTTTTAGCTCAATCACTTCTTCTCTTTTTGTTCGAAAATGAATTTATCAGTGTCGATGCTACCAGGTAGTGTCCCCGTGTCTATCTACTCACATGGTATTCAAGTTAGTAGACTGGCCTGCTACATAGCGTGACATATTCAAGT
>NW_007465584.1:0-333 GCF_000475195.1 Diaphorina citri | reverse complement strand
CCTCCTCCTCCTCCTCCACCACCTCTCCTTTCTCTTTGTGTCTCTCTCTTTTCTCCCTCTCTCTTTCTCTCACTCAGCACTCTCGCACACTTAATCCCTCTCTCTGTCTGTCTCTCTCTCCTCCACTTCTCCTTTCTCTTTGTGTCTCTCTCTTCTCTCCCTCTCTCTTTCTCTCACTCAGCCCTCTCTTCTTTTTTTGTCTCTCTCTCTACTTTTTCTTTGTGTCTCCTCTCTCTTCTCTCTCTCTCCCTCTCTCCTCTTTCTCTCTCTCTCCCTCTCTCCTCTTTCTCTCTCCCTCTCTCCTCTTTCTCTCTCTCCCTCTCTCTCCCTCTC
>NW_007465583.1:0-333 GCF_000475195.1 Diaphorina citri | reverse complement strand
CGAGCCAGTTAAACATGGCTAGAACACCACCCCGGTGAATGGCAGTCAAAAAAAAAATAAAAATAAGTTCTCTTTATTCGGCCATCACCATTCGGCTACAGCTGAAGCCGCTACAATAAAAACAAAAGAATAGGTACCACAAAAGTGACAAAACTTGTCTATTTTTGCCCGTAGCACCCTCGGCCTATTCGATCAGGCTGTGTTTATGAACAGGGCTGAGATGAGCTCGGATGAGGTGAGATAGGATATTGTTCTTACAGTTTTGCATTGGAGTGGTAACTTAAGCGAGGAAAGCGTGGGATTGTTGGGCTTTTTTTCTAACCCTCTGTCCCG
>NW_007465582.1:0-333 GCF_000475195.1 Diaphorina citri | reverse complement strand
ATTATTGTGGTCAAATTCTCAAATTATATGAGGATAAAATTCCATACCTCGGCTGGAATTGAACCCACGCCATCCTGTTTACCAGGCGAATTTACGTATATAGGTCAAATTATTTAATCTAAAGTTTACTCCTTGTGATTTGAGAGATTCCGTGGAGATGCCAAAACTACAAGTCTTTTATAATTTTATTTTCCTAAAAAAAATGTTTACCTTCCTATCCTAATTTCAATTGTACGTGTAAATGGCTTTTGCTTGTCTTCTATAATTTCATTTATTTATTTTAATCAATGCCATTTTTATATTTTTTTTTTTTATTTTTAAATGCAGTTTCTT
>NW_007465581.1:0-333 GCF_000475195.1 Diaphorina citri | reverse complement strand
AAAAGCCCAAATTGAGGCTTAGGTGTAGGGGCTGACCAGCCCCAAAGGACGGGTTGAGCTTCTACGAATCTACGAATCACCCCAGGTGTATGGCAGATACAAAAAGATATCTTCTCTTTAATGTGCCATCACCATTCGGCGAAAGCTAAAGCCGCAACAACAACAACAACAACAACAACAACAACACCACCAACAACCAACAACAACATTTAGCTACGGTTGCTATGGGTAGATAATACATTATTCTGTTTTCTAAAACACAATGAAAGTGTCCAAACAAGCCCTCTACAGACTCCAAGTACTCCAGCAGAGTACCTACTTCTCTTTTCAATT
>NW_007465580.1:0-333 GCF_000475195.1 Diaphorina citri | reverse complement strand
GCAAAAAGGTCCGATAGGTCTCAAAATTTAGTAAGATAATTTTACTTGTGTGTCGGACATTTTTGCCAGGTTTTGTTGAAATCGGACAAATCATTGGAGAATAATGTTTTTGTTGATTTTATTCGGGTATACCTATACCACAATAATTATGATTATTATTGAGCGAAGGAAGAGAGATCTAAGTTTTAGCTGATCTGCATGATCAATTTATCAGTTTGGTTTGCCGTCAGTTTCGACATTACAGGCTTTGTGAGAAGAGAGAAAAAAAAAGAGAGAGAGAGAGAGAGAGAGAGAGAGAGAGAGAGAGAGAGAGAGAGAGAGAGAGAGAGAGAG
>NW_007465579.1:0-333 GCF_000475195.1 Diaphorina citri | reverse complement strand
AAATGGGAAGTATTGTGTCTCTTCTCGCCCATCTGATGAGAGGCATACTACGGGATGGGCATGCTACGACACAGACCAGATGCGTCTAATGTAGCAGTTGTTTCATTGCTACGAAATAAAAACGGTGGTGAAACACTCATCTTAAAAAAAAAATTGAATTAGAAAAAAGGACAGGATAGAAGAAAGCCAGCCGTTCCGAGAACGAAACTTATCTGTTTATAACTAGGATAAAATCCGTCACAGGCGATCGTTCCAAATGGAGATTCGAACGACAAAAATAACCATATTCTGAACAAATCGTTTTCAGAAATGATCGTTTTCTCGAGTGCACAA
>NW_007465578.1:0-333 GCF_000475195.1 Diaphorina citri | reverse complement strand
GGCAGACACGAATGTAGCCAAGATCTATTTTGCAAATGGAACCTGTTGAATACGAGTAATTTTTTTTATTATTATGTGTTCAACTCTGAAAATCAAACCCGGGACTATTTGCATGGCGTTTCTATTTCAAATAATTATTATACTACTTAGTTACATTATACATACAGTTAGGTACTTAGTTACATACATAGTCCGCTCCATTTACATTGAACTCTTGCCAATAGCACCGTGTACTATTGCAGTCCCATGTACACAGATTTACAGTTAATTGAATTTGCCCTCAAATACAACCTTGCCGTTTGTCGTCAGCCAAAACTAATTCTGGTTACGTTG
>NW_007465577.1:0-333 GCF_000475195.1 Diaphorina citri | reverse complement strand
TAAATGTTACATAAGGTGAAACAATGCTTAATTTTATCGCATTTTACTCTTACAGCAACGGCCTGTATTTTATCATTTAGTAGAAGAGGGATTTCCTCAGACCAAGCTGACTTGTGGACTAACGTCATGACGCCGCCACATGCAATCTTACCGAGGTAATAATCTTTCCGATACACCTTGTAGTTCCGTGGCTCCGGATTATCGGTGAATGATAAGTGACTTTCTTGTAGAGTGATAGCGAGAGGTTTCATTTCTTTGATTAACATTTCAAGTTCGCCAAACTTATCCTTGCATCCATTAATATTCCATTGTAAGATGGAAGTAAAATTATTT
>NW_007465576.1:0-333 GCF_000475195.1 Diaphorina citri | reverse complement strand
TTCTCATATCTTTTTGGCTTCATTTATGATAAAATTATATGATTGAATAGGGTCTAAAATCAGGGAGCTCCTCGTTGGAAAACCGGAAGTTTTGTAGCCGAAGCTGTCTGTTTTGAATTGTAAATATTTACTTTTCATTTTGAGGAATTCCTAAAAATAGAACAAAACAATCATATTTTGCTGTTTGGCTGTCAACTATCTCCATTCCGTTAGGATCCAAATTGATTACTCCCTTTTCAATCAATAGTGGCCATTGGGACCAAGGCAGGTAGAGTGCAATGAGTAACTGCAAACATAAATATGTATATGATCTGTTCAGAGATCTTGTTTGTG
>NW_007465575.1:0-333 GCF_000475195.1 Diaphorina citri | reverse complement strand
CTTATTACTCTTTATTCATGAAGAATACCATGAGAACCTGATCTTCTTCAGTGAAAGGTGAGATGACTGGCAATTAGTTTATTAGTCTTTCTGATGAAACAACCCGCAATGTCAGAAAGTAAGAAACCTATTTCAATATCCTTGAGAAATAACAAATAATAAGTAGGTAAAGTTATGAGGGCAATTGACTGTTTTTAACCACCCAAATTGAATAATTATTTCTTCATTTACAGTTTCAACTGCTCACAAATTAGCCACTACCATGCGCCATTCCGTCTCGTAAAAAATTAGCTGCACTGCCATAAAAACGAGCCAGCCCTTATGACTAATTCA
>NW_007465574.1:0-333 GCF_000475195.1 Diaphorina citri | reverse complement strand
ATTGTCGCGCGATTTTGTCGCACGACAGAGGTCGCGTTGGTGGAAATCCACCTTTAAATAGAAAGTACTTTATGTTGTACAGAAAGTATTTTACTTGCATGAGTATAAGTCAAGAATCTGTGAAAACTGAAAAGTAAAACAAACATCTCCACCAATGATGTCTTTATATGGCACATTGCATACTTAAATAATTTTGCGGCATTCATACAAATTTTGACGAGTACAATGAAAGACGTGAAATGGACATCTCCACTATTTCTTTTGAGTATGTCATATTCATATTGCATAGATACTCAAACAAATCAAATTCACACCCGACCGTTTTCCATCGTG
>NW_007465573.1:0-333 GCF_000475195.1 Diaphorina citri | reverse complement strand
AGGATGAGCTGAGGAAAAGGAGGAGGACAATGAAGAAGAAAAAGAGGAGGAAGAAGAAGAGGAGGTAGATGAAGAAGTAAACGACGAATTGAAAGAAATAAAATGTGATGTGAAAAGGAAAAACAAACAAGACATTTGAAGACAATGTTGAGAAAATTGTTCGGACAAAATGCAGAGATATTGTCGAGATAAATGTTCATTGTCGGGTATAAACGGTGACAGGAGGACAGGGCAAATGATGACAGGAAGGAACAGGGGGTCGGAATACGTGCCAGAGCAGTCAAAGTGTCAATAGAAACAGAAATGAAGAAAAGGCTGCTGTTGGATCTGCTA
>NW_007465572.1:0-333 GCF_000475195.1 Diaphorina citri | reverse complement strand
TTTGCTGAGAGCAAAATGCTAATTTATGAACCTCTAATTATACCATTGCGCCAGAGATAACGCCCTAGACTGGGAGAGGGAGGGAGAGAAGAGGAGAGGGAGGGGGAGAGGGGAAATAGATAGAGGAGGGAGGGAAAGAGATAGAGGAGGGAGAAGAGACAGGAGGCATAATATAGAGGACGAGAGGAAGAAAGGGAGGGGGAAGGTAAAGGGGGAGAGGTGAAGAGAGGGAAGAGATACGAGAGAATATAGAGGACGGGAGGAAGAGAGATAGAAAGAGAGATGTGAATAGAGGCAGAGAGGGAGAGGAGAGAGATACCTATAGGCTATAAT
>NW_007465571.1:0-333 GCF_000475195.1 Diaphorina citri | reverse complement strand
AGGGTAAAAGAACACTCAAATAAGCATCATTCAATAGGATAAGGAAAGTCGTGTGATGTTCACACCAGATTTTTATCTCCAGACTATCACGTTTCTAACTAGGTACGTAAATAAACACATGTGATGTGTAGATGCCTAGTAGGTGTAGGAATTTGTGTGTTTGACCACAAGTCTGCAGAAATCAAAGTTTTACTTCCAATAGTGAAATCCGGTTTCAGCCAGTTTATTGCAAGGTTTATTATTAACCCAGATATCTAATACCAAGGATTTTTTCTCTCTTCAAATTTCCTACCTACCTACATAATAATATTACCTATCTATTGATTTTTTTTT
>NW_007465570.1:0-333 GCF_000475195.1 Diaphorina citri | reverse complement strand
CGCTAGCGGTTACATGGAACTAGAACTTTTTTTTTTTTTTTTGAGGGACATAGTAACCAGTAACCACGGAGCCTGAATGTTTGTAGACACCCCGCTCAGATACCTAATAGTAGATAGATACCTATAGTACAATGTACTTGAAGTTATCAATCTACATCTATCTAACAGTATTCTTACACCCGTATTTATGAACAAATATAAGGATGTCCTTTGCAGTCGAGCAAGTGCTGAGCACAGGATTGCAATAATTCGGTTTTTATAAACTGGTTTTTCTACCTAAAAACGTTCTTTCTAGTTCTAAGAAGAATCTCAAGCTTGACCTCTGCCAAGACT
>NW_007465569.1:0-333 GCF_000475195.1 Diaphorina citri | reverse complement strand
GTAAGAAAAATAAAATAGTTGAGCGTTTCATCGCCGTTATTATTTCGTAGCAATAAAATAACTGCTACATTCGACGCATGTGGTCTGTGTCATAACATGCCCATCCCGTAGTATGTCCCTCATCAGATGGGCGATAAGAGACACCATACTTCTTATTTAGGTGCTGGGTCAACACGAGAACATCAGAAGGTAACAAACTGTGCACTGAATTATTTTTGCAATCGAAATACGGGTGTAATTTTTTTTGTCGACTCTGGGAATCGAACCCTGGGACCTTCTGCATGGTAAGGGAGCGCATTACCAGTGGTCACTGCGCTAATATGATAATTTCCA
>NW_007465568.1:0-333 GCF_000475195.1 Diaphorina citri | reverse complement strand
CCCGGGGCGTATTTATTCCTAAACTGATAAGGTTCGTCCTCGAAATGGACTGGCTTTTTCCCATCCTTTCTTCCCTCTTTCTTAGCTTTCAGGACGATAAGACTTTAGCAGTTACATCCCTCTTCCCTCCATCCCTCCCTCTATCAAACCTCTTCTTAATTTTCAGAATATCTTTAATACTCAATTAATCACCCTCTTCTCCTTCTCAGGTCAGAAGGAAGTACAGTGCCAGGGTTCACCGAGTGTATTCAACTCGACACGGCTCTCGCATTGTCACAAGATAGACAGAAGCTAGGTGTGGACTCAGCCTATGCCAATCTGGTCAATAAAACT
>NW_007465567.1:0-333 GCF_000475195.1 Diaphorina citri | reverse complement strand
GGTACTTTAATGTCTCATTATTGCATTAAGTAGGTAGCTTTAGTTTTCATGATCAAAAGAATCAGCGCGCGGCTTGTGGATGATGAGTACATACGTGTGTTTGTGTTGGTTGTTCTCTGAGTTCTTCTTCAGCAATCCTCTTGCCAGTGAAAGGTCTGCACTCTACTTTGATCCTTCAAAAGCAAATAGCCTTGTAATGAGAAAAAAATCCAAACAAAATTAGGATCGGAAACACGAAATGGCGCAGATTTTTTTCCCATCTGCATCAGGAAATCAAAGGTTTACTGCTGGAGTTGTACTGCATCTATTTATTTACATCTAGAAAAATAAACA
>NW_007465566.1:0-333 GCF_000475195.1 Diaphorina citri | reverse complement strand
TTCTAATACATAATTTAAAGGCAAAAATCATAGTGGAACATACACGAAAATGTGCTTGAAGGTGTTCTGCATGAATTCCGCCGTTTCTCTCCTGCAAAAGGCTCTTGTTTTAGTTAAAGCATTCAAACAAGTCTTGGACGGCGCTCAATTTTTCTCTTATACCTACAGCAAAGGAAATGTCAAAGTAAATTTTCAAATACACGTAGACAAATGAAGTCGAATATTAAATAAATTTGCCTGAATGAGACTGAAAAATCTCTTTACCTCTGCAGTAAGATGTACAGATTAAATACTGATATTATTTAGGTTCAAGGGAAAATACTGAAGACACTT
>NW_007465565.1:0-333 GCF_000475195.1 Diaphorina citri | reverse complement strand
TCGTTCGCGCAGTATGTTTTATTTTTTTATTTATTTTTTATTTTATTATTATTTTTTTTTATCAATACGATAAGATACATACATACTAATCTCTAAAGTCTAAAATAATGAGGCAAGGAAAGACAGACCGTGCTTGTGTGCTATATGCTGAAGGTCTCGGGTTCAATGCCCCAGATCGGAAAAATGTACTTCTTTCAAAGAGTTACATTTTGCTTTCTGGTTCTAGTTCAAGTTCTAGTCATGTTTGCCCAGCACACAATTCTTCGAGATGTCTCCTACGACCTTGTCTGCAGGTAATTCCAGTGCTATCTTTCCGCAGATAGCACTTCGAAG
>NW_007465564.1:0-333 GCF_000475195.1 Diaphorina citri | reverse complement strand
AAAATTTGGACCGATTGCAATACTTTCATTACTAGTATAGCTCCGCTATACTGTAGTAATAGAAAGTAAAAATAAAATCTATGCACTATGAACCTAATACCTCTCTACTATTAAGTTGCCTTTAAAAATAAAATCTATGCACCTACCTCTCTACTTAAAGTTACCTTTTCTATTCATAAATAATGATAAAATGTACTGTAGACTGTAGAGTCTACTTTAGAGTCTTTAGACCACTCTCAAAGTATAAAGGTGGCGTTCCGAACCAAGCTGCCTGGTCGCGCGACACGGCTGCTCTATTTGGGTCGCGCTGCCCAGTCGCTCTGAGAGCAGTGT
>NW_007465563.1:0-333 GCF_000475195.1 Diaphorina citri | reverse complement strand
GTGGGCTATTGCAATTAATTTTAACTTAAAACCTATATAAGTTTGTTGACGCACCCTAGCAATAATGATGAAAAAAAAATAATACATAATGAAAATTTCACCTATGATTTAATAAGAGATTTCACTAATGGGAGAATTTTCAATGATCCTAAGAGGAGTTTTTAAAAACTCCTTCATTAAGTCATTGGTGAAACCCACCATAGAAGTTTTTATTCGCTCTATTGTTATTAAAAAAAACTCCCTTTTTTTCTGCATTATTATTTGTACTTTTAATGTTTTTTTTTTATTTTTTAATTAAATATGAAGACTTTGATTAAATACTTTTAATTTTTT
>NW_007465562.1:0-333 GCF_000475195.1 Diaphorina citri | reverse complement strand
TGAGGCCGGAGTTTTTGATCAGATTTTCATGCAGTACCAAAGTGTTCTTGTGTTAGTAGGATTCATATTTCGTAAGTACCTACCTCATCTAAGATGCTATGAATATCTACTAGATCTAGTCCTTTGAATTCCAAGATATTTCAAGTTCCTTTGATTAAATGAAATAAAGAAAAGTCATAACGGTAAAGTAGGTATCCAAGATAAATCATGATTATATCTCATTTTGTGAAATGTATGTGGTCAAAAGTCCGTCTCGTTTAACAAAAATTGGTACTTACGTTTGGCCTTACTTTTCAGAACTAATAACAATGCTATTGTTGACGTGTTTATTGC
>NW_007465561.1:0-333 GCF_000475195.1 Diaphorina citri | reverse complement strand
GATAGTAAAAATCTGGTGTGAACATTACACGACTTTCCTTATCCTATTGAATGATGCTTATTTGAGTATTATTTTACCATAATTATGTATCTCTAACCGTTTGGTCGGTATAGCTGAAAACCACCAAAAAGCGGTCAAAATACCGCCAACCGCAGCACCTATTTTAACCAAACGTTTTGTGTTGCATCCCTGTCACATTTGTGAACTACATACCAAATTTCAAGTCTTTAGCTTATACCAGATTTTTTAGTCTTAACTTCCTGATACGAATCGTGTATACCTTTTCACTGAGACGAATCTTCCACCGAAAATTTGAGACGAACGGTGTCTTTC
>NW_007465560.1:0-333 GCF_000475195.1 Diaphorina citri | reverse complement strand
ACCTACAATATTATGGGAAAACTTTGAACTACATCTTTCTGACTCCCCATGACTTCACGTGACGTGATGGTAGTGTGTTTCTACCTTTAGAAAGATGTAGTTCAAAGTTTTCCCATAATATTTTAGGTAATTGTTAATGCGCTTGCTTGCATGCAGAAGGTCGGGTTCGAATCCCACATCGACAAAAATTTGTACTCGTTTTTCGATTGCAAATATTTCAACGGGTTACTTTCTGGTGTTCTCGTGTTGACCCATTACCTAAATGGGAAGTATTGTGTCTCTTCTCGCCCATCTGATGAGAGGCATACTACGGGATGGGCATGCTACGACACA
>NW_007465559.1:0-333 GCF_000475195.1 Diaphorina citri | reverse complement strand
CACTGAATCTCTCACTAGCTACTCGTAGCTGTAAGCTCTACTGCTACTCACACCGCGTGGTTGAAACCTTTTACTCTCGTTACACTGACGCTCTAGAACTAGAAAGAGTCTACTTATGAGCTTATGACACAAACCATCATCGAAACAGAGTGAAAATTTGGTCATGCTGGTCTTTTCAATCCTTTCTTCCTTTTGTTGAGGTACCTACACAAGTACAATCTATCTAGCTTGAGAGTGACGATCCTAATAAAATTGAAATTGCAAGTACTCAATACAATGGATACTCGTAGGTGCCTTTAGAGGAAACGCTGATTTAGAAACCTTTGACGACCC
>NW_007465558.1:0-334 GCF_000475195.1 Diaphorina citri | reverse complement strand
GATTATTTAGGTACTTACCACAGATACCAGGTCCTCCTTTGGTACTACCATTTGGTCCTTTGGTACGTTGATGTACTACCATTACTTCTGGTTTCCCTCAGATTAATACAATCCCCATGATCTCTTCTTTCATGACGTAGGTAATTGAAGTTGGAAGAAGCTTGCTAGTTACATATACTAGTACACCTGGGGGGAAAGAAGAAGAAATAAATGGACTGAAAAATAGATTAAACACTGGGGTTCACTGGGTAGGTATTTTTTTTTTTTTTTTTTTTTTTTTTTTTTGCAACTTAAATAAAAGGTTGGACGGTGAACTACAAATGAGTAAATAATT
>NW_007465557.1:0-334 GCF_000475195.1 Diaphorina citri | reverse complement strand
TTCTAAAAAAATAAAAAATTAAAAAAAAAAAAAAAAAAAATGCGGAGTGCCCAACCCTTTTTCCTGAAGCTGTTAAAAAACTAGGGTAGGTTTATACAGGGTGAACACGAAAAACGTTAACAAAAGCCTAGGGTAGATTCCTCAGGTCACTTTATTCGAACCAAAATAACAGAAAGTAAAAATATTCTCGAGATAGGACTTCATTGTTAAAACCCATTTCAATTAATAAATAATTGCCCTAAAAAATAATATGTAATTCTGTGACTATTTTCAATCTCGCTTAGTTTCCGAGTTATCCGCCATTTTCTTTACCCTAGATTTTTTTAAGTTTTTT
>NW_007465556.1:0-334 GCF_000475195.1 Diaphorina citri | reverse complement strand
ATCTGGTTTTGAATTCAGGTTCTCCGGAGTTGGCAAGATAGTGGGGCGTGGTATCAAATTTATTAGAAGCTTTGATATTAAAAAAGTATATAGCGTTCATATAGAAGTTCTCGCTATTTTATAGTTCTTATACAATACAAGATACCATGTAAGATTTGTTGAACTTGTCCTGATCCTGAAGCTTACAGGGTGCCAGAGATGACAGTCGACAGAGATGGTACTGGTAGTACTGGTACATCAATTCAAATGCAAAATTGTAAATCGTATCTTTATAAACAAAATTGTAGAACCAATTTTGATGATTTTTTTTTTTTTTTTTTTTTTTTTTTTGTTT
>NW_007465555.1:0-334 GCF_000475195.1 Diaphorina citri | reverse complement strand
GAGAACAAACCGCGAATACCGCGAACAATCCGCGAATACCGCGAACAACCGCAGATACCGCGAGCCAACCGCGAATACGAGCAAACCGCGAATAGGTGACTTATCACAGAAGAATCGATGAGGAATTTCCACTTATGAAAATGAAGGGGAAATGAGTAAATTAAGTCCAAACTTCAAACCTATTGGTCAAAATGTAGGAGAATCCTCCCCTCAACCCCCTACATTTCCCCTGACCCCCTACATGGTTTTTGGTAGAGGGGGGTCAAGGGGAGGTTTCTTCAGACCTAGATTTTTGTCAGAGCTCATTCTCTCTTCTGCTTTCAGACTGGAAGGT
>NW_007465554.1:9195-10381 GCF_000475195.1 Diaphorina citri | reverse complement strand
AATAAACGCCCTGTCACTGCGACCTGGTTAGATCTTTTGTGACTAAAAAATTACCTAGTACTTACAGGACAGACGCGCTAACCTCCAAACTAAAAGAAAAAAAAAGTAATAAGTCTTCTTACCTGGTACGTATTTGCCAAACAAATCGACCGACTTCATAGGTGATAGAGAGAAGGGTAATGCCCAGAACCACACGAAACACATCAGGATGAAGGCTTTGCCCATGCTGAGTCTGCCGTCGATTGGGAAAGCGATTGTCCTGGAAATAAGATGAACTAATATATTAAAAAGTAGAAAAAATAATTTAATCTCAGGCTAATCTTATTTATTTTTTAAGGAAAGTTTTTGAAAAAAGAGGTTGGATAGAGGGAACTGTAACTGCTAAAGTCTTCTTGTCTCGAAAACGAAGATAGAAGAAAACAGGATAGGAGAAAGCCAGCCGTTCCGAGAACGAACCTTATCTGTTTTGATAAAATCAGGATAAAATCTGCCGCGGGCGGGATTCAATTTCAGCGAAAAAAGACGAGATCATAAAGACTCGTACCTATAACTTATAATCTTATAAATAAGTGAAAGGGTTGTCCCTCACAAAATAAAAAATAAAATAAAACACATGATAAAGGTGTGTCCACACTGCCTAGACAACATAGATTTATATATCTCTTCTATCGATGGCCGGTCGACTATGTTTGGACACACTTTTAAAAGGAAGAACCTTACCTGTATCTATCGTATGCAATGACAGCGTTGTTCATCGCGGACCCAAACCCAGAGATTGACCCAAACAGGCCGTAAATGTCACACCCGGTCTCCCAACCTATGACGCGTTGATAGAACGAGTTGACGACCAGCATGGGCATGTTAACCATCATGCAGAGATCTAGCAGGGCCTGGTTGAAGATGAACAAGTTGGAGGGAGTCTTGAGGGATTTGGTCCTGAAATCATAACAAGGATAATTTAATTCCACTTTTTTTTTTGAGAGAGGTTTGACAGAGGGAACTGTAACTGCTATGGTCTTATCGTCCCGAAATCGAAGAGAGAAGGAAGACAGGATAGGAGAAAGCCAGCCGTTCCGAGAACGAATATTATCCCATCAGGATAAAATCCGCCCCGGGCGGGAATCGAACCCGCGGCCTAGCGCTTACAAGGCAGACGCACTACCAACTAAGCTAACTAGGCTGGCAA
>NW_007465554.1:0-1719 GCF_000475195.1 Diaphorina citri | reverse complement strand
TGGCTCTCTTTCGGGGTCTCTATCTCTCTCACTCTCTTCTATCTCCTCTCTCTCTATTCTGGATCTCATATTACTCATGCAATTTGCCTTTTGAAATTATCCTGACAAACTTCGCGGACTCAGATCAGAAGAAGCTATGATAATGAAGACAGAAAGGAAAGGACAGGAATTAGGAGAAAGCATCAGCCTTTCTCGAGATACGAATTCCTTAGGTATTTACGATATAAATTCCACCCTGCGCGGCTGGAATATAGAACCGCCGACCTAGCGCTGTTTGTATACAGTAAGGTCCATCGGCTTTTAATAATGCCCTGTCACTGCGACCCTGGTTAGGCATCTTTTGTGACTAAAAAATTACCTATGTACTTACACGTACAGACGCCTTGCGCTAACCTGCCAAACTAAAAAAAGAAGCGTTTCTTACCTGGTGATACGTATTGCCAAACAGATCGACCGACTTCATAGCGTGATAGAGAGAACGGTAATGCCCACGAACCACACGAAACACATCAGGATGAAGCGTTTGCCCCCATGCTGAGTCTGCCGCGATTGGGAAAGCGATTGGTCCTGGAAATACGATGGAACTAATATAATTAATGGAGTAGAAAATAATTTTAAATCTCAGGCTAATTTTATTTATTTTTAAGGAAAGTTTTTTGAAAAAAGAGGTTGATAGGAGGAAACTGTAACTCTGCTAAAGTCTTATTGTCTCGAACACGAAAGATAGAAGGGAAAACAGGATAGGAGAAAGCCAGCCGTAGCCAGCCGTAGTTTAGCTTAGTTGGTAGTGCGTCTGCCTTGTAAACGCTAGGCCGCGGGTTCGAACCACACGAAACACATCAGGATGAAGGCTTTGCCCATGCTGAGTCTGCCGTCGATTGGGAAAGCGATTGTCCTGGAAATAAGATGAACTAATATATTAAAAAGTAGAAAAAATAATTTAATCTCAGGCTAATCTTATTTATTTTTTAAGGAAAGTTTTTGAAAAAAGAGGTTGGATAGAGGGAACTGTAACTGTCAAACCTTAAAAAAAAAAAAAAAATAATAATAATAATAAAAAAAAAGCCAGCCGTTCCGAGAAAGAACCTTATCTGTTTTGACAAAATCAGGATAAAATCTGCCGCGGGCGGGATTCAATTTCAGCGAAAAAAGACGAGATCATAAAGACTCGTACCTGTAACTTATAATCTTATAAATAAGTGAAAGGGTTGTCCCTCACAAAATAAAAAATAAATTAAAACACATGATAAAGGTGTGTCCACACATAGTCGATCAAAGTCGACTGAACCGTCCACAGTGAGTCCACACTGCCTAGACAGCATAGATTTAAGTATCTCTTCTATCGACGGCCGGTCGACTATGTTTGGACACACTTTAAAAGGAACAACCTTACCTGTATCTATCGTATGCAATGACAGCGTTGTTCATCGCGGACCCAAACCCAGAGATTGACCCAAACAGGCCGTAAATGTCACACCCGGTCTCCCAACCTATGACGCGTTGATAGAACGAGTTGACGACCAGCATGGGCATGTTAACCATCATGCAGAGATCTAGCAGGGCCTGGTTGAAGATGAACAAGTTGGAGGGAGTCTTGAGGGATTTGGTCCTGAAATCATAACAAGGATAATTTAATTCCACTTTTTTTTTGAGAGAGGTTTGACAGAGGGAACTGTAACTGCTATGGTCTTATCGTCCCGAAATCGAAGAGAGAAGGAA
>NW_007465553.1:0-334 GCF_000475195.1 Diaphorina citri | reverse complement strand
CAGTGGCTTTGACAGTTGCTTTTCTGTTTCTGCTGAAACCTGCAGGGAACACAATCTGTTGCAGTGAATGAGGTGGGATTAGGGTTAGGTAGCTCACAAAAATGCTAGTGACTCAGGATTGCCTGGCTCAGGGCAAGACATGCGTTACCTTTACTTGCCCTTAGTGTAAGTTTACTTAACCTTGGCTGACTCAAGTGTTACCTGCTAATACTTAAAGCAGAGTCCAAACTTACGAGATTACTTGACAGGTCCACAAATTTTGAGAGAGAGAGAGAGAGAGAGAGAGAGAGAGAGAGAGAGAGAGAGAGAGAGAGAGAGAGAGAGAGAGAGAGAG
>NW_007465552.1:0-334 GCF_000475195.1 Diaphorina citri | reverse complement strand
ATAACTGAATCACTTAAGTCTTAAGGTGCGTCCACACGTAGTCGACCGGCCGTCGAATGTCGATTGAAACGTCCACACTGCCTCGATTCGATTTACCTCGTCCATCGATTTGTTTGTGGACTCACCTTTAGAAGGTACTTTCAGGTTGTTTATTTATTTTCAAGCATCAGCTAGTTTGTTTATTTGTCTCTATGTCTGTTTGGTCTGTGATTTGATAACTTTCGAAGGGGTGGTATGATGGGTGTGAGTTTATAATATGTATGATTGTCAAAATATGTGAGAAGTGTGGGGACGTAGGTATGAATATTTGGTGTGACAGATATTCATACTCATA
>NW_007465551.1:0-334 GCF_000475195.1 Diaphorina citri | reverse complement strand
TGACACAAAGTTCAAATATAGAAATATTCAAGTGTTTATTTGCCATGGATGGAATGAATTTTCTTCATGCTCCTTGCTTCCTAGGATTGTTCAAACCTCTATATTTATAGATAGCAGCGATAGCACGTTGAATGAAGCAGTTCCATGTGGATTATTAAGGTTAAGCAACGTTGCGTGTTGTTATTAATCGGATGGGTGACCGTCAGGGCGATGGCTTTTCTCGGCGCCACTCAGCTATTCAAATACCTATTTTAACGAATTTTAAAGTAGAAAAAATCCAGGCAAACAAAAAACACACGAAGCATTGTGCTGTGAAAGTTCTAAGGAAAGCTTT
>NW_007465550.1:0-334 GCF_000475195.1 Diaphorina citri | reverse complement strand
AAAAAAAAAAACATTTTGAGGTGCCTAAAGACTTGAAATTTTGGTTAAGACAAAGGCTGCGGTTGGCGGTATTTTGACCGCTTTTTGACAGTTTTCGACTGCTTTTTATCGGTTTTCAGCTGTACTGACTAAACTGATAGAAATATTGTAAAAGTTACTGTAGAATAACACCCGAATAAGCATAATGGATAAGTAAAGTCGTGTGATATACTTATTCACACAAGATTTTTTACAAGAAAACCCCTACGGAGAAAGTTTTTAATTTACCTAATGTGTTGGACATTTCAAAGTCATGGCTAAAAGGTCACTGGCCGAGACTATTAGGGGGGGGGGG
>NW_007465549.1:5561-10245 GCF_000475195.1 Diaphorina citri | reverse complement strand
ACCGAAGCGAATACAATAGTCCGTCCCTTATACCTTTTTATTACTATTGTAATAATAAAGGAAGGACTGACTAAAAATCAACGGAACGATTCAAACATTCAAAACATACTTCACACATTCAAAAGAGTACCTATCTCAGCCAAGGAGGTCAAGCAGATCTCAGCATCAGTAGTTGCTCTCCGTTCTTAAGGCGACTTACATTCTCACTATTAACACGCATCAAATCCATACCAAAATAGACGTGGTTGGTCAAGTAATACCCTTTCATGCATGTAGCGATGTCAGGAGAGTTCACTGATGTCAGGTGCCCGTTACAGTGTTCTTACTGTGTCTTATCCCGACATAGTGGGATTTTTATCCTTTTCGGGGATTTTTCGGGTCTGGCTGGGATAAAAAGGGATTTAGGGATTTTAAGGGATTTTTAACCATTTTAAGGGATAATAATTTTTATTTATCTAATAAAAATACATTAATTATTTAAAGTCAATATTTAAGGGTATTTGAGTGAAATTTCGAGTGTATGGCCGCCATACACGCCCTACATGGACGCTACGCCACTGGCGCTCAAGGGAGTTAGGTCCTGAGCGTGCCCCTCCCCTCTCTAATAGGGCCCTACGATATGTATTTGTATATTAGCTGAGGTCCACCAGTTGCCATCTCTCAGAAAACCCTAATTCATCTCGATTGCGTCCCAACCCACAGAAAAGGTTCATATCCGGAGTTGCGTTCGCGATACCTGCCCCTAGTGAGGTATCGTACACCTTTCTAAGCGCATAAGGCTCGCGGGTTCGATTACTCCGGCCCGAGGTGTCGATTTTGGTTCTTCTTTAACATGTAATTTCTTAGAACGGGCTGCGCTTTTTCCTCATCCTGTATTTCTCTTTCATTGCGGACATGAAGACCACCGTTGTTAATGTTCAAACTCACATCGACAAGTGGAACTCTTCTTTTATCCATTGGGTTCGGGTACTCTGTTCATACCACTTTGTTAGCTCGGGAGTAAGGCACTTTTTCTCTCTTGCAGTATTGCACAGGTCTATTAATTCTATCTAATTCTATTTTCCAGACAACCATCATCATCTGTATTCCCTGTTATCCTACGGGGAAGGTGAGATACATGGACGAGGATGATGCCCCTAGTGTATTCGTACCAATGGGAGTGTCTCTGGGAGATGAAGCGTATATATATGAGATTTCGAGTTAGGCGGAGGAGGGAAATGATTCAGTTCGGGGTATATATGGGGAGGGTGTATATACGGTCCGAGCAGGGAGTTCGAGTGGCGGGTCCATAATATTTGTTGAAGTGCAGCTTAGTCCACCCTAGTTTGTCATCTACCATGTCGCCGCTTACATAACCAAACATCATTCCATTAATTATATAGGGTGTTTTAAAAATCGAATGATCATCCTAAATCAATTAATCAGACACTGATTTAGAACCCCCAATACGATATTCTGATTCGGAAAGGAGTTCATTATAGGAAATATCCCCTAGTTAATAATTATGTTTTAGAAGTGCTATGATGGTAGATGGGAATTTTCAATATCCTTATGTGATCTCTTCGAATTTGATTTTCTTTACAAAGCATTTTTTTTTCTCTTTGAAAATTTTCCGTCTCGGCTGTATTCGAACTCCAGCACCTCCAGGTTGAGAGTCATGCTTCTCTCTTTTTTCTGTCCTATAACTCTTTGGTCAGGTAAGGCTTCTTCAGGTAGATAAAAAGGGAGGTAATTAAGTTCCGCCAAACAGTGACGAATGACAGAGAGACGGTCCGGATCACCTCGAACCTGAGTGGAACAATCGCGATCCAGCACCTAAGCTAGGGGATGGGTACCGTTGATTAGGACTTTTCTACCACGAAATCATGAATGAAATCCACACAAAATCATGAATGAAAAGCCCCCGAAATCATGAATGAAATCCCACAAATCATGAAATCCACACGAAATCATGAATGAAATCCCACCAAATCATGAATAGGAAATCCCACAAAATTCATGAAATCCCACCACAAATCATCGAATGAAACTCCGCGACCAAATCTATGAAATGAATTCCGACAAATTCATTGAATGAAATCCCACAAAATCATGAATGAAAATCCCCACGATAATCATGGAATGAAATCCCACAAATCATGAAATCCCCACCAAATCCATGAATGAAATCCCCACCAAATTCATGAATGAAATCCCACGAAATCATGAATGAAATCCCACAAAAGCATGAAAATCGCCACCCAAATCATGAATGAAATTCCCGACCAAATCATGAATAAGAAATCCCACCAAATCATGAATGAAATCCCACAAAAATCATGAATGAAATCCCACGAAATCATGAATGAAATCCCACAATAAGCATGAATGAAATCCCACAAAATCATGAATGAATCCCGAAGAAATCGATGAATGAAAATCCCACCGAATCATGAATGAAATCCCACAAAATCATGAATGAAAACCCACACTAAATCATGAAATCCACGAAATCATGAATGAAATTCCCACAAAATCAATGAATGAAATCCCACCAAATCATGATTGAAAATCCCGACGCAAAATCATGAATGGAAAAAATCCCACAAAATCATGAATGAAAAACCCACCAAAATCATGAAATCCCACGAAATCATGAATGAACATCCCACGAAAATCAGTGGCAACATGAAAATCCCACAAAATCATGAATGAATATCCCACCAAATCATGAATGAAAATCCCACAAAATCATGAAATGAAATCTCACAAAATCATGAACCATCCGCGACACAATCATGAATAAAATCCCACCAAAATCATGAATGAAATCCACAAATTCATGAACCCTGCAAATCCCACGAGAATCATGAACTGAACATCCCACACACACTGCTCCACTTATTATGAACTCCGTGGATACTACACGGCCTCTGGTCTGGTCCCGTCTGATAACTCCCTTTGGTCGAAACCCTCACTGTAAACCGGCCATTGTGATAGTGGACGACTTTTAGTACCCTTTTTCTCCTTTGTGTTGTCAATCAACCTTTATTGAGAGTTTTAATTCGCCCCCCGCCCCCCTTTCTTGGTACCACCGATGTTTTCACAAAGATAGCGGCTAAAAATAATAATTGAAGTAAAATCCCACAATCTCCAAAACTATCTCCACTTGATAATGACGATCCCAGGAACAGCAGGGCTTTAGCTTCTCTCTTCCTTCTGTCCTATCCTCTTTCGGTCGGGCAAGGCTTCTATGCTTGAAATCTTAGGGATTCCCACTTTAGCTTGGGCGCCGGATCGCGAATGTTCCGGTCTGCACGGTGGTTGGTTGATTGATCCGAGGACCCGACCGTAGATACTTTATTTATTTATAAATCTTTGAATGTAAATTATTATCACCCGTCACCTGTAGGGTAATCATCGTGTGGCCACAACGGCCGTGGTACGGCCTGAGCAACAGGCCGAAGGGTAATATATAGGCCGTGACCGCCGTTGGCAAGCTCCGTGAGTCGCACAATTAGTGCGAGCTGACATACTGCGAACCTGTGCAACTGACCGCAGCCGGCCATCCCGCTCGAACTAACATCCTCCCCTCCTCCTTCTCAGGCACTGCTACTGCCACCAGCCTCCCCCTTCCTCCCCTTCCCCCTCTCTCTCTCCAGGCCTCCTCCCCCTCACTACGGCGCTCCCCCTCTTCTAAACCCTCGCGGATCTTTGTGTTGTCTCTCTTCCCTCACTTCGTCTAATCATGTCATCTTAAATTACAAATTAAATAAATAACCTTTATACAACAAGTTTATTCATCGTCTGCGAGGCACCAGGTCCCAAGTTAAGGCGCCGCCCCATTCTTCCAAAAAAGCCTGAGACAGAATCTCAAGCCCCACGTGAGTTCGAGCACTTCTGTTAGCTCATCGATGAAGTTAGCTCATCGCTCGGTCACGGCGCATGGTCCGATGACATGTTTCACTTAACTACTACGGCTCCTCTACTATTAATTATCATTTCTCCGTGAAATCATTAACGCTGCACTAGGGAGTTGTCAATCAGCTACCATCTATAGAAGAGACAGCACAGAGAAGATATGCATCGTATAGCTTACACAGGCTACTATTTAACGAATATAAATGATCTAGTTAGCATTCTGCCCTTAGACTTGTTCACCTTGAGAGTTCTTATGCATGTCTAACATTTAAGTACTGTAAACGTAAACTAACTATAAAAAAGTCTGTGAATGTGGTGGTGAAACTGTACTCTTGCATTACATGACACTCACGCTACCCCGTCCCCCCCTGAGGGCGGCTCTCTCCAATTGTAAGCTTGCAGATCTGCTCCTTGTCTTCCACTTCTCGCTTCTCTCCTTCTTCCACCACGACCTACTGCAGTGTAAGCTGCTTGAAATGCTGACTTCTTTTTCTCCTTTGTTTTTCCTATAATTTAATAATACCATTAAATAAACAATAAAATGGATCAAGAAAAGAAATAAATGAACAAAATATCCCAACTTGTCCTCCCTTGACGATTGACGGTTCTAGAATAGCGGGGTTTTAGCTTCTCTCTTCCTTGTCTGCTCCTTCTTACTTTCAGTCGCGCGAAGGCTCTTGCGTGGTACCAGAAATTTTCATATTTTTTTACATAGTTGTAACAACTTTCTTAAACCGGGTATAAAACATGGCCTGTTGGAGACACCCGCTCACCAATTCTCGTG
>NW_007465549.1:0-619 GCF_000475195.1 Diaphorina citri | reverse complement strand
AAAAAATCCCCCAAAAAACAGTTTTTTTTTTTTTGTTTTTTGGCTTTATGGTTTTCTGGACAAAATTTGCACCACCATTTTCGTGTTCCTGGTAAAAAGACCTTTAATTTGATATATAGGTCGACCAGGTTTGGATAAGTCCTTCTATGGGGACAGACAGACCGACCGACCGAGCGAGCGAGCGAGTGACAGACACCGAAGCGAATACAATAGTCCGTCCCTTATACCTTTTTATTACTATTGTAATAATAAAGGAAGGACGGACTAAAAATCAACGGAACGATTCAAACATTCAAAACATACTTCACACATTCAAAAGAGTATCTCAGCCAAGGAGGTCAAGCAGATCTCAGATCTCAGCATAGTCAGTAGTTGCTCTCCGTTCTTAAGGCGACTTACATTCTCACTATTAACACGCATCAAATCCATACCAAAATAGACGTGGTTGGTCAAGTAATACCCTTTCATGCATGTAGCGATGTCAGGAGAGTTCACTGATGTCAGGTGCCTGTTACAGTGTTCTTACTGTGTCTTATCCCGGCATAGTGGGATTTTTATCCTTTTCGGGGATTTTTCGGGTCTGGCTGGGATAAAAAGGGATTTAGGGATTTTAAGGGAT
>NW_007465548.1:0-334 GCF_000475195.1 Diaphorina citri | reverse complement strand
TGGATTGTGTGGAAAACGAATATGTAGGTCCTACTACGTTTTCCTACGAACTTCGGACGAAGACTACGGATTACGAAAAGTAGTATTCGTTTTCCATGCAACCCCAGATAAGGAGGCGGAACATGTTTTCCCTCCAACCCTTCTTTTCCTGGATACCATTATACATTAAAGTAAAACATATTGTACGAGTTATCTGTGCTTTGTTGAAACTTCTAGGTTACCCCATTGTAACACTTCAACATTATCAGGTCTCAAATTTGCATTTTTACTTTCCTTATCCTATAGGAAGGAAAGTAATGTAATCGGGTCAAAATTTCGATGGTCAGTTTTTAGT
>NW_007465547.1:0-334 GCF_000475195.1 Diaphorina citri | reverse complement strand
ATTTGTAATTAGAGGGTTATTCCTATGTATTTATGTGATTGGGGAGGGATGGTCAGTCTTGCGGCTGGCCTTCACTCCTCAATCACATTGTTCTTAAGTATTAGTGATTGGAATGTTATTCATATGTATTTATGTGATTGGGGAGGGACGGTCAGTCTTGCGGCTGGCCTTCAGCTCACAATCACATTGTTCTTATGTATTTGTAATTAGAGGGTTATTCCTATGTATTTATGTGATTGGGGAGGGATGGTCAGTTTTGCGGCTGGCCTTCGCTCCACAATCACATTGTTCTTATGTATTTGTAATTAGAGGGTTATTCCTATGTATTTATGTG
>NW_007465546.1:0-334 GCF_000475195.1 Diaphorina citri | reverse complement strand
AAATTAAATTAAATGTTTTTTAGATATTTGACAAGGGAAACCTTGAACCTACCAAGACTCTGTGATTCTCGTATGTCATTTGTAAATTTTGGTTCCTTTATTTGTAATTGTAATTGGGAAACCTGGATAAGCGTGAAAAAAATGCCGGTCCCTTGAATTCCCAATCAGACAGGTTCGACTGTAGAATTGCATGGAGTCCCCGGTAGGAGATTCTAAGCATTTCCAAGGTTTGGGTGGAAGAGCTCCTTCAGGAAAATCCTCTCCTCTACCAACATTACATTGAAATGAGGCACTTTTCCAACGAAATTCCTATGTGCGAAGTCCAGTGTATGGG
>NW_007465545.1:0-334 GCF_000475195.1 Diaphorina citri | reverse complement strand
TATTATAGCCTCAGAAGATTCAAAAGACATTAAATTTTGAGCTCCAAAGCGAACCTCACTTCTCGGATCTCAATTCTAAACGAGCGCAAGCGCACTTCTGTATTAATCTCTATGGTTCTATTTGAACCATTAAAATGATGAACATGGTGATCTGGCCACTTGAGTCTTTTGAAGAAAGTTATTTTAATTATGAGTATGAAGTTATGAAGCCAGGTATAAGGGTACTTAGCGACCTAGACTAGACATCACCTATACGTATTTTAGACGCTAAGAGCTTCAATCTATTCGAACTTCATAAGCAGGCTTAGCAAAGACTCAAATTCAAACATAGGCA
>NW_007465544.1:0-334 GCF_000475195.1 Diaphorina citri | reverse complement strand
TAAAAATCTGATAATGCCCAAAACTCTTTGGACCTAATAATTGAGTACTCGTACCTTCCTTAGTATGTGTATTGTGTACATAATCAGGTGGCTTCATGAGGAATCTACTATGGTTTTATCTCAATGTTTGGTTGGTTTGATTACCGAAATCTCCTTAGGGCAGGCTAGGAGAAAACTCACTAATACAATTTATTTATTTATTTTTTATATATATAAAAAAATGTGTTGAATTTTTTCTCCCGACCAAAAACATCGTCGTTCTATGAAACAGGAAACTTCCTAGAAGGCACTTAAGACAAGTACACTATCAACAGCCCCAGATAGGACAGTACTG
>NW_007465543.1:0-334 GCF_000475195.1 Diaphorina citri | reverse complement strand
TGCAAGCTTCTTTCATGCATCGAGCCCCCCTTCCTTCATGCATCAGTTTTGCTTCGAGTTAATTCAGTTCAGTCATTCAGTGTTCATTTCGCGTTGGACGTGAAAGTATATTCTTCGTCAGATACATGGTGGCCCAGCGTTACCTGACGAATTTGATTTGCACATAACTTTGTTATAACTTGTCGTAGCTTGTTGAAACGAACATCACTGAGTTCAGAACAAAATAAGGTTTAGTAATTTACTTATAATGGAGTCCTGGACCCCGGAACATCGAGCTTTCGTTGTGAAGGCATTTTTAGAAAACGGCCAATCTGTGATTATTGCTCAGAGGAAG
>NW_007465542.1:0-334 GCF_000475195.1 Diaphorina citri | reverse complement strand
ATAGGTGGCGCCAGTTACCAGAAAAGTCCAGGGGACCAAGGTACAACGGGGGCCAAGGTACGACTAGACACCCTACCTTCCAAGAGAAGTTGTTCGAATGTGATGAGTAGGTAGTGGGTACATAGACATAGGAAATACTATCTCCTAGTGGTTTTTGGACAAAAAATGTCGTTATTTTCAGCTCCGCCACTGACATTTCATCATCGTGAAGGAATATTAAAATGAAAAATTAAAATAACAGCATTAAAAAAATATAAAAAAATATAACACTCTCGTTGTAAAAGTTCCGGCAAACTTTATAATTAAATATTGCACCCAGTATGTGCTACTTGCT
>NW_007465541.1:0-334 GCF_000475195.1 Diaphorina citri | reverse complement strand
GAATCTTATCTGTTTATAATAAAACAAGGCCCGGGCGGGAATCGAACCCGCGACCTAGCGCTTACAAGGCAGAGGCGCTACCCTCCAAGCTAACTAGTTCTTTATAATAGTTCTCGCATAGGACTGAAAAGTCCCTTTACTCCAGCAGTAAGCTACTTCTATTATTGTGGTCAAATGCTCAAATTATTTTGAGGATAAAATTCTATACCTCGGCTGGAATTGAACCCATGCCCTCCTGTTTACCAGTTGAGCGACCACTACACCATCGAGACAGCTAGGCTTTAAAAAGATTCCTTTATTTACTACCTCAAATCTTTCAGGTATTATCGGTAGA
>NW_007465540.1:0-334 GCF_000475195.1 Diaphorina citri | reverse complement strand
GTCTTGTTAAGGTTTTTGGGTCAATAATTTTGGTTTACCACAACAAGGTATGAAAGAAGCTTTGAAGTTTTCCATGGGGATGGGAGAGGAGGGCATAAATATATGTGTGTGGTGGAGGGTGGAGGTGGGTACGGTTTCAAATAGGTAAGTACATACTAATATTTTATGAACTCTTTATATGCTTTTAATGCCCGCAAAGGTTAAAATTTAGAGGGGGATCCACAATATTCACATGTTTCAAAAACATTGTGTGGTCAATTACGTGGAAAATTTCCTTGAAACTTGAAAGTTTCCATTTTAAATGCTCAATATTTTTTTGATTGTTTGTTCACAA
>NW_007465539.1:0-334 GCF_000475195.1 Diaphorina citri | reverse complement strand
AGGAACGTAGTCTTCTTCCTTAGGATACCAACCGGATCCAGAGGTGAGAACTTTGGACAAGCTTGACCAGAAGGCTGGAGTCACTATGTGCTTGACACTAGCCAGGGCTGATACAACCTAGGAATATGAAGGTGATGTGAAAATGTATATTATCAGATTGATAAGTCTAACTACAGAGTAATAAGTATTGGGTTATTTGAACTAAAAACAAATAAAACAATGCATTATGAGGACAGTGAATTAATGATGGGAATTGAAAAAAAGAGCACTTTAAAATTTAACAACTCGAACGCTCAAGCCAAAGACTGACAAACTCCATTTCTGAAAGGTACAG
>NW_007465538.1:0-334 GCF_000475195.1 Diaphorina citri | reverse complement strand
TCTCTCTCACCCTCTCTTCTCTCTTCCTCTTTATGTCTGTTTCACTCATTTTACATCATTGAATATTGCATCCATTAATATGTTTCTGTTTAAGTTTTAAAGGTATTTATTCTGAACTATGCTTTCTTCTTTCTCCTTTTTCTTCTTATTTGTTAAACCTCCAGTCCAGATAGAAATTAGTATACAACATTTTACCATAATACCTGCCTACGTGTAATTTTTTTCGGGTGACCTTGTAATATGGTTATATGGCGAGTTAAAAGGGTTTTAAAAACGTGGTGGCTCTGTATAACCTAGTTCCACCTAAGTAAGAGTACCTACCTAAAAAAAAAAA
>NW_007465537.1:0-334 GCF_000475195.1 Diaphorina citri | reverse complement strand
GCGCGTTGTATTTAATATGACTGCTTTTTGGAGAAGCATAAAGACGTTCTTCTGAATCCCCAGATCTTGTAAGCTTTGTTGTAGATTTTTCGGTATAATTCCAGTGGCAGATAGGATAATTGGAACTATTTCCACTTTCTCTAACCGCCACATCCTTCTGACTTCGTCTCGAAGTTCTTGGTATTTCCTGTTTTTCTCTACCACAGTGCTTTCCATATTATGTGTATTTGGAATCGCAATATCCACCAGTAATGCTATTCTGCGCTCTTTGTCGTGTACTACGATATCTGGCCTATTGTTCGGGATGGTCTTATCGGTCATGATAGTTCTGTCG
>NW_007465536.1:0-334 GCF_000475195.1 Diaphorina citri | reverse complement strand
ACCGGACCGAATCGATCCGCTGAACTTAACGTTCGACGAACGACGGTGGATTGAGTGGGATGAGTTGTTTGGTACAGAGCGCCCGTACGCTTGGATTCAGAGAGGTGAGTTTGAAAGCTTAGTTAGCTTGGAGGGTGGCTTGTAAGCGACGACGTAGCGGGTTCGATTCCCGCAGATTTTATCCTAAAGGTTCATTTTCGGAACAGCTGGCTTTGTCGATTATAACTTGAGAACAGTTTAGGTTTCAGCAAAACTATTATTGCACGTCTAGTCTAGGACATATACATATGTAGGTATTATGCCCGCCAATCACACTCAGGTCGTCTGACACACC
>NW_007465535.1:0-334 GCF_000475195.1 Diaphorina citri | reverse complement strand
TCGCTTTGAGTTCATAGGTCGTCGCGACAAATTTCAAGATCAGAGCTCATTTGTGTGAGAAAATGTGAATAAAATCCCCCCAAAACCAGTTTTTTTGGTTTTTTGGCTTTATGGTTCTCTGGACAAAATTTGCACCACCATTTTCGTGATCCGTGTAAAAAGACATTTAATTTGATATATAGGTCGACTAGGTTTAGACTGACTGACAGAGTGACAGACAGACGACACCGAAGAGAATACAATAGTCCGTCCCTTGTACCTTTTTATTACTATTGTAATAATAAAGGAAGGACGGACTAAAAATTGTCAAATACAAAACTCACTCTAATTGGGT
>NW_007465534.1:0-334 GCF_000475195.1 Diaphorina citri | reverse complement strand
CTTAAATGCATGAGATATCTTATTTCTATCAATAAATTTCCAACCTTTTGAAAAAGCCAAGTTCTACTTCGGTTCAGTGTCGTAGCGTAGCCATAGCTAAGAAATCATTGAATGCTAAATAGTATTAGGTAGGTATTATTATTATTTTGCAAAATAGGTAGGTACCTATTATCTATCTATACCTAACGGATAAATAGGTAATTCACGAGTGTGAGTGTTTCACCACCTTTTTCATTTCGCAGCGATGAAACATCTTCTACAAGCCCATTCCGATTCCGTAATATGTCCCTCAATAGTCCCACAATACTTCGTATTTAGTCACTGGGTCAACACA
>NW_007465533.1:0-334 GCF_000475195.1 Diaphorina citri | reverse complement strand
AAAAAAACTAGAATTTAACTACCGAACACTATTGTTTATTGTTATTTAAATGTAGGTACCTATTTAAATAACAATAAGCAAATTTATCAAAATCAAAAATCATATCTCAAATTATTTGTTTTAAACCAGACCATTTTTTCTCTTCTTTGAAATCAACTTCCACATTTTTCAATAATCTTTTTACACTGATACTGCTGTACACTCCCGTACAGGATAATTAAATTCACCCCCGACATCCGATGTACCACTTTTTCTACGGTTAAAATATTGGAAAGCTCAAGGCATGAATAAAGTACATTCAAGTACGACTTAAAATACTTAAATCCTCATCGAA
>NW_007465532.1:0-334 GCF_000475195.1 Diaphorina citri | reverse complement strand
TCGGATGTAAATATTCTAATCAATGTGATTTTTCACGCCGAATCGAATGGTGCTACTTTTAGTACTGTCTGACTTACGATTGAGAAGTTGCGGGTTCGATACTTCCCTGTGTCGACAAATTTCCCTTTTATTCGTGAACCGTTACCAAATAAGCAAGTGAATAGTTAATCCCATGTCCGTTACCAAATAAGCAAGTGAATAGTTAATCCCATGTGATTTTTCACGCGGAATCGAATGGTGCTACTTTTAGCACTCGCTGACTTACAGTTGAGAAGTTGCGGGTTCGATACTCCCCGGTGTCAACAAATTTCCCTTTTATTTGTGAACCATTAAC
>NW_007465531.1:0-334 GCF_000475195.1 Diaphorina citri | reverse complement strand
TACGTATACAGTGTCTCTCTTGAAACCAAAAATAATAACTACAGAAGGGGCACCTTCCTTCCTTTTACCTTTTTTTTTAAATTTATGTACCTAATCATGGTATTGAGTATTGAGATAATCATAAAATTGAATCCATTACAAAGAAAAGTACCTACATGATATTTGACAGAATTTGATATCCTTTCTATTAATTTCATTCTTCATATTTAGGAAGGAAAAAGTAAATATTAATTTGTGGATACTACAGTACACTTGCCCCGGGGTCTACAAACACACTTCTGTTTTTGTTGCATCAAGACTTAAATAAGGAGACACCCTGAATCCTTCTAATATT
>NW_007465530.1:0-334 GCF_000475195.1 Diaphorina citri | reverse complement strand
AGGTAAGCAAGTACAATGGTAAGAAAACAAGTGGGATCTAAAGCCGAGGAATCCTAGATCCACTTGTATTTTGCTAGTCTACTTAGGTGTTGGAAAATCAACACTATTTGGCTTCATAATAGACTGTAGGGATAGTGAGGTTTTTATTCTTAGCAGAGAGAGGGCCAGTATGTTATGTATTAGGTGAAGTTCAGTTGAAAGCTGAGGGCTCCGAGAGTATAAAAAATCTAATTGGTCCATTCTTTGGTTTTCTTTTTAGGTTCTTGATGACAAAAACGTCCGGAGAAGGTTTCGAGCCAGCAACTATCAATCAACCACCCGAGTGAAACCATTC
>NW_007465529.1:0-334 GCF_000475195.1 Diaphorina citri | reverse complement strand
CCACACTCCACTGACGAGCGTTTATTACTCAAGTTTTCATCTTCTTACGCTGTTTTCCCGTATCACTGAGCACATAATAAATTATTCTCCTTATATTCTCATACCTACGAAGAAGTACACAGACATACTCCCTAAATAAACTTTCCAGATTTCAGCTTAAAAACTCAACAACTTTCGTTCTTGATGCGCTCAAAATTTAAACACAAAAATAACTTCATGTTTGTGTTGTTTTTCGCGTTAGTTGCTTATTTATTTCTTTCTTTTCTCGAAGGTTTTCTCACCATTCCGCCTTTGTGTGCTCTTCCTTATTCCTGGGGAACTCCCATTCTAACAA
>NW_007465528.1:0-334 GCF_000475195.1 Diaphorina citri | reverse complement strand
AAAAAAGGCGTTGAAACACTCATGGTGGATTTCACCAACGACTTAATGAGAGATTTAACTAATGGGAGAATTTTCAATCATCCCAAAAGGATATTTTAATAATCTAAAAAGGAGTTTTTAATGATCCAAAAGGAATTTTTAGCGATCCTAAAAGGAGGAGTTTTTAAAAAATCTTGTTTGGATCATTAAAAACTCCTTTTTTATCATTGAAAATTCTCCTATTAGTTAAATCTCGCGTTAAGTCGTTGGTGAAATCCACCATTAGTCATTTTTCATGCTCTCTTCATCTTCAAGACTAGACAAAGAATCTCACCTCGTCAACATTACAATCGAA
>NW_007465527.1:0-334 GCF_000475195.1 Diaphorina citri | reverse complement strand
ATTGTAACTGCTATGGTCTTATCGTCCCGAAATCGAAGACTTCTAGTTACCGAGATAAATCGATCTAAAAAATACCGGTAAATCGTGAAGTTTGACGTCACGGCACACGCTCCCGTAGGCGGTGACGAAGTGAACTTTTTCATTAGAACGGCAATTAAAAATTGAATTTTCGACCTTTTAAAGTTACTTTTTCGGAGTTTTGACCTCACAGATTTGGATTTTTCTCAACTTTTTACGTAGGAATCGACCTTTTATTAAAAATATTTTCCCAATTGCAACTCCTCCATTATACAACCGCTGATAAGGGGCATGATAAGAAATAGGACACTGCCGA
>NW_007465526.1:0-334 GCF_000475195.1 Diaphorina citri | reverse complement strand
TTAGACCTCTTGCCATTCTCACAGGTAAATCTCAAAGAACATTTATAGTTTTATAGTAAAACCAGCAGTTACCCTGGTTGTTTGAGAAGGGTTGTTTGAGAAAAAGTACCTATGTAGGTATAGGTACATGAATGAAAATGAAAAAAGTACCTAAGTATGTACATGAATAAAATGAAAATCCTTTTTTCATGAAGCCCATTTTTTTCTTCTTTTTTTCCCCCCAGGTGTAATTAGCAAGCTTCATTCAACTTCAATAACCTACATTATGAAAAAGGAAGAAGTTGTGAATTGCAATCAACCAGATAACAGAGTATCTGGCATTTGAGGCATCTGT
>NW_007465525.1:0-334 GCF_000475195.1 Diaphorina citri | reverse complement strand
ACTGATTTTAACCACAAGATTTCCAACACTACTTTGAGTCTTTGACTACTTGACCACAGTTCTACTCAGAAACCCCAGTATCCGTCTAACGGATTAGACGCGACAATTACTCTATTCTTCACTCGCACGTCGTTCTGCTAAGGTCGATAATTGCATCACATCCTACATACAAAGGAGCTCACATAATTGCGCCCATACATCGTCCTAGGAGGCGACTATGTAATTAGTTGCGGCGATTTTCAAGAGAGTGCGTATAGGGAAGTCATGGGGCCTATCCGGTTATTACGTGCCGTAAGGAGATCTCTGAATTTTTAATCCGGCGAATAAAAATGAT
>NW_007465524.1:0-334 GCF_000475195.1 Diaphorina citri | reverse complement strand
AATCCTAGTTGGATTCATATTGGATTTAGATTAATCCTAGTTGGATTCATATTGGATTTAATTCAATCCTAGTTGGATACATATTGGATTTAGATTAATCCTAGTTGGATTCATATTGGATTTAGATTAATCCTAGTTGGATTCATATTGGATTTAATTCAATCCTAGTTGGATTCATATTGGATTTAGATTAATCCTAGTTGGATTCATATTGGATTTAATTGAATCCTAGTTGGATTCATATTGGATTTAATTGAATCCTAGTTGGATTCATATTGGATTTAATTTAATCCTAGTTGGATTCATATTGGATTTAATTTAATCCTAGTTGGAT
>NW_007465523.1:0-334 GCF_000475195.1 Diaphorina citri | reverse complement strand
TCTTCCTTCTCTCTTCGATTTCGGAACGATAAGACCATAGCAGTTACAGTTCCCTCTGTCAAACCTCTTAAAAAAAATAAGATTCAAAACATTCTCAGAGTTAGGATGAACTATTCTGATTTTCATAATTAAGAATTTTGAGCAGCCACTATAAGAATAAAGAGTTCAGCAGAACTGTTCCGGATAGCAATCAACAAAGTCAGAATAGCCATGATGATCGCCAACATCCAGAACGGATAGGCACGCGAAGAAGAAGAAGAACTATAAGAATATCACTGTAGCGGACAATCAACCTGGTAAGAAATGTGAACCATTCTGACCGCTTTAAAATTCA
>NW_007465522.1:0-334 GCF_000475195.1 Diaphorina citri | reverse complement strand
CTGAGAGCTATGTCTAACTGATGAGTTCAAATAAGAACGAAACGCGTCTTAGGCTGCTCTCAGGTGTTGGCTAAAAAAGAAAAGACCAGTGGTTCGGTGGAAGAGCTCCTTCCAAACAAGAGAACTACATTACATGCTACATGTACTCTGGTTTTAAACTTTAAACACAAGATTCAAACGTGTCTAGAATTTTATTTAAAATTGCATATGTACATCTGTAATTATACCGACTTCACATTTCTTTTTCTTGCATCAGTATCAAAAATTTCAATCCGTCCCTGCTTGACTCTAATGGCAAAAGAAAATTATTGTAATCAAGGGTAATTCAATTTTA
>NW_007465521.1:0-334 GCF_000475195.1 Diaphorina citri | reverse complement strand
ACTTTTCAAACTTTGAAAAAACACACAAACAACATGCGTCGTCTATTTTTGTAGTCAAGTCTCAAAGAATATACTTCACAAGTTACATGCTCATATGACATTCAAGATAAAGTTTCTTAGTTTCTTGTATGAACACAAGTTTTCAGGACAAAAGAGTCGAAAGAGTTATTAAAATTTCATTTTAATACGACTTTGCGAGTCGCATCAGTCGATCCCTTACAGCTCTTTGGCTGATTTTTTTTCCACCATGTGATGCAAAAAAAAAAATTCTTTTCGCCTTTGGCAGTGCAATAGTGTCAATAGTCCTAAACAAAAATGGACGCGGCACACAAGG
>NW_007465520.1:0-334 GCF_000475195.1 Diaphorina citri | reverse complement strand
TTTTGCATAATTCAAAGCCTTCCCCTGTCTCTAATGTGGCATAGAATTCACAGAACTGAAATGTGTCTAAAGCTCTGTGGAAGTGTTAGATTAAAGAGGAGGGAGGGGGAAGATTGGGAGGGAATGAAAAGCGGGGAGAATAAGGAAAAGGAAGTGTTAGAGGAGGGAAGAGGGAGGAAAAGGCAAAAGGAGGCAAATTTGCGATAGAGCCCGAGACCGAGAGAGGGAGAGGAGGAGGAAGAGAGGGGAGGAGAGTAGGAAGGATAGAATATAGAATTCACAGAACTGAAATGTGTCTAAAGCTCTGTGGAAGTGTTAGATTAAAGAAGAAGAA
>NW_007465519.1:7899-10264 GCF_000475195.1 Diaphorina citri | reverse complement strand
CTTGGTGGCTTCAAATCCATCCAGCTGATTGAGCAACTCTAACATGGTACGCTGTACTTCTGAATCACCACCACTTCCTGACTCAATACGTGAGGAACCAATGGAGTCAATCTCATCCATGAAGATAATGCTTGGAGCATGCTCTCTGAAATTACAAACAATGGTGTTAGTGAGGATTGTGAGCAGTGACCAAAAAAGTAAAGGGTGATGGGCAAAGGCAAGTTTTTTTAGGCTATAAAATTTGTGAAGAGATATTCAAATATCACAACAAATAATGTGATTTTAGATTGTTTGATGTTTAAAGCTTTTGGGTGTTGGGCCAAAATTATAAAAAAAAAAAACCGCCCTTGATTAAAAATAAATAAATGAAACATAATGATGTTGTTTTTGTCTCACCTTGCCATTACGAACAGCTCACGCACCATTCGGGACCCCTCTCCTATAAACTTCTGCACCAATTCAGATCCAGACACTCGGATGAAAGTACATTCCGTATGGTGAGCTACAGCTCTCGCCAGTAAGGTTTTACCTGAAACAATCCAAGTGGGGTGAAGAGGTTTCAGATACTAGTTCAAGTCCCAATATTATTTTTAACATGTAGAAGATGATACAAGTACCTTGTTTCTCCTGCACAAATAGGACTGAAAAGCCCCTCTACATTAGCAGTTTAAACAAGGTCTTGTATATTTGATAGGATAGGTAATAATGAATACATGATTGAGGGAACAAATTATCAGATTTTATATCTTATCAAAAGCTTCCAAACATACCAGTTCCTGGTGGTCCATACAGCAAAACACCCTTGGGCTGAGCAATGCCCAAGGCATCAAACAGCTCAGGATGTTTAACAGGAAGCTCAATAACTTCTTTAATCTCTTTGATTTGATTGTCAAGTCCTCCCACCATTTCATAGGTGGAATCAGGTACTTTCTCGACCATCATGAGGGACACCAGGGGATCAACCTGAAAAGAGAATTATTATTTTATTTGTAGTAAATATAAAAGTTCATATTTTGTTTAGGACTTGGTATAGCATTGTACTCTTTTCCAACTTCCAAGAGGCAAAAAAAAAATTACAATAACATGGTTGCTTAATGTTTTCACAAATACCCACTGTAAGGCATGCCTCTGGCAAAAAACCTTTATTAGACCATCTTACCTTGTTTGGCAGTATCTTGTGCAAGGTATAACTTTCATTTCTCAGAGCTACTCTACAGTTGGGTGTGACATCATTGATGTCTATGTTCTTGTCAATGTCCACCACAAATTTTCCTTCTGGGTGAACTTTGACCAGGACCTTCTTCTTGTCCATTGGCTTGACTACTTCCCCAACATAGGAGCCTTGTTCTTGCAACAGCTGTAACTCTTCACGCAACATTCTCACTGAAATTAGAGGAAATTTTTTTATAATGGTCATAGATATAAAAATTAAAAAGTTTGTTTTTTATATTAACCAGTTCTAACAGAGGAAATTGTAGATTTACAAACTATATGCAAAGTTGACAAAGCTCAACAGTATTTAAATTTATTACGAGTACCTTTAGCATTTAGTTCATTTCTTTGAGCCTGGAGACGTCTTAAATTCTGCTCCTTCTCTGCAACAATCAGTTGCAGTTCTTCTATTTTGGTGACATAGTATGGTTTGAAGCCCTCAGAGCTTTTGATGGCTTCATCAACATCCATCTGAAATGGAAAATAAATATAGGTATTAAACTACCTAGGTCTTATCAGTGAATGCAAGACCACGTTACTGTGTTTGTATCTGAACAAAGCCACTGTCTTTCAACTTCGTAGGTGTAGCAATATTTTTGTTTCGTTGTACTTGACTTCGACATGCGAACCGAAAAGATCCTTCAACAAATGACACCAAAACTGTTTTTTATGTTACCTACCTAAAAAGAAAACTTACCTGTAATATCATGATGGAGGCTGGAGTGCTCAAACCAAAGTTGAGCTTACCGTGAAGAATTCAGTACCACGAGAAGAACCTTTGCACCTAAACCCTTTGAAGGATTTAAAGGTGAATATTTTGTGTCAAATAACCAGAAAAATGAAGGGATAAAGGTAAAATTAAAGAATAATTTCGAGAGACGAAATTTTATGTTTTAATGCGTAGTACCTATTAATTTATATGTCTTTTTCCTATCTATTTGAAGTAATACATCCTTATAAGTCGTAACTTCGGATACCATGGATGACTTTGTGTCATCCAGCTGTGACTTTACCATAGGCGTAAAACACAGGTAGACTCACTAGGCTCGGTAAGCAAAAACAACGTAAGAGTCTCTAGAAATTTTAGTTTTTTTCAATGTGTTTAGCCGAAACAAAACAACGAACACAGTACGTTCAAGTCGTTCAAGGACAT
>NW_007465519.1:0-518 GCF_000475195.1 Diaphorina citri | reverse complement strand
GTTTGTTTTTTTTTTTTTTTTTTTTAGTCCATAAAATTTAAGAAGAGAGTTTCCAATTTTACAACAAATAATTGTCATTTTAGATTGTTTAATGTTTGAAGCTTTTGGGGGTTGGGCCAAAATTTTTTTGAAAAAAAAAAAACTTTGTTAATAAAAATGGGAATGAAACATAATGATGTTATTGTCCCACCTTGCCATTACAAACAGCTCACGAACCATTCGTGACCCCTCTCCTATAAACTTCTGCACCAATTCAGATCCAGACACTCGGATGAAAGTACATTCCGTATGGTGAGCTACAGCTCTCGCCAGTAAGGTTTTACCTGAAACAATCCAAGTGGGGTGAAGAGGTTTCAGATACTAGTTCAAGTCCCAATATTATTTTTAACATGTAGAAGATGATACAAGTACCTTGTTTATCCTGCACAAATAGGACTGAGAAGCCCCTCTACATTAGCAGTTTAAACAAGGTCTTGTATATTTGATAGGATAGGTAATAATGAATACATGATTGAGGG
>NW_007465518.1:0-334 GCF_000475195.1 Diaphorina citri | reverse complement strand
AATATTTTGCTTCATTTCCGCTCTCCATTGACACTTCCATATGACCACCTCCACTTTCACTTAGGACATGGATATATTATTCTATTTCTATATTATGCCTCTTTCCTTGTAGGATCTTTTGAGGCTAGTGGCTAAGCACTCTAAGCAGGCTATCCCGTAAATTTCAACTTACTTGTCTTCTTTTATGCCTTTCTGGTTCTCCTTTTCACTATAATAAAGACTTTTTTCCAACCCGAAGAGAGAAGGACCCTGAAGGTAGGATAGAAAGCCAGCCGTTCCGAGAGCGAACCTCATCTGTTTAAAGTCCGCCCCGGGCGAAAATCGAACCCGCGAC
>NW_007465517.1:0-334 GCF_000475195.1 Diaphorina citri | reverse complement strand
TTTAAAATTAATTTTAGCTCTAGTTTTGTTGAAATTTTTGAAATCAACTTTTTATTTGAATCTCAACTAGACAATGAATATTTTTATTTTTTATCTCAACTACAAAAGCAAAGAATGGACAAAGATATATTGATAGCAGAAGTGTTGGCTAGACCTTCATTGTGGAATCAAAAGCACCCTATGCACCACCACAATGTTCATTTGAAGAAGAAGTGGAATGAAGTTGCAGCTGCATGCAATTCAACAGGTAAGTAGTAGTAAAAGGAAAAGGTCCTCCATTGAAGAGTCACTATCGGTATCCATTTTACTGTGTTGTTAATTGTTTAACTAAAAA
>NW_007465516.1:0-334 GCF_000475195.1 Diaphorina citri | reverse complement strand
CAAGGCAGGCGTGATACCCTCCAAGATGACTATAGTCTGGCGAAAATGTATTCTTAGGTACATAATTTGTAAAGGGACAAAAATGCTTTCTCAAGAAGACGAAAATAAGTACCTACCTACTTTTTCTAAAAATATTAGGTACATAATTAAATCGCCACTGATTTCACATCCATCCTGAAATATTACCACCATCAAACCCATGTAAAGCATACATTAGAATATACATAGAAATATTATGTAATAGATAATATTCCCCATATAACATATGATGGCGTAGCTATAGGTAGATATGTATATGAAATATTTTGGAGCGTCATTCAGGTTTTTTTTTTTT
>NW_007465515.1:0-334 GCF_000475195.1 Diaphorina citri | reverse complement strand
TAATTTCTTTTTTTTTTTTTTTTTTTTTCTCAATTTCCAACCAAGTCCCTCCTGAATGTTTTCTTTTTTTTTTTTTTTCTTTCTTTCTTTTTCCAAATGCCTTGTTTTGTTCTATCTTTTACAAATTCTCCTTTGTTTCCTGGATGACAAAGAAACTAGTATAATACATGACAGAAAATTAGTGGATGTGCCAAAACTACAACGAAGCTTCGGTCTCTCCCCCTTCCAAGGGGAGGACCAGTTCTCAAGTGTTGCTCTGAAATCAGCAATGTGAGTCATAGCATTCCTCTGTGGTGTGACTAATTGTCATGTCACATCACCAAGACTAATTCCT
>NW_007465514.1:0-334 GCF_000475195.1 Diaphorina citri | reverse complement strand
ATGTTGTTATATGTGATTGTACATTTTATTCCAGCCTGGTGTGTCTATCCTGGAGTGTATCGAGTGTAAATCAGGCTTTCACATCCCGTGTCATTGGAGCCTAATACCACCCCCGTGTAAAACCCTGGTCCTCACCCCAACAACGTTAAAATAGCGCTATCTATGTTGATATATGTGATTGTACATTTTATTCCAGCCTGGTGTGTCTATCCTGGAGTGTATCGAGTGTAAATCAGGCTTCCACATCCCGTGTCAATGGAGCCTAATACCACCCCCGTGTAAAACCCTGGTCCTCACCCCAACAACGTTCAAATAGCGCTATCTATGTTGTTAT
>NW_007465513.1:0-334 GCF_000475195.1 Diaphorina citri | reverse complement strand
AAAATGAAGAATAGAAGCCACATTGATTTTCCTGTAAATTTCAAACCTGCACACAAATGTGGAGTTTCAACAGTAAAGTACATGGAATGACAATAATTCCGAGAAGATTTAAATTCTAGGAACTGACTCCTTGTTTGCATATTCTTTAGAATTCAAGAAGCGCTCCTTGCTTATAATTTTTCTAGAATTCCTTAGTAATAAAAAGAGCTCTCCTTGCTTACATCTCTAGAATTCTTTACCTAATATTCAGAGAAACGCTCCTGGTTTACAAATTCTATAAAATTCCTTAGTATTCAAGGAGCGCTTCTTGGTGACAAATTGGGATGCTTCAAAA
>NW_007465512.1:0-334 GCF_000475195.1 Diaphorina citri | reverse complement strand
AAGAGGGGGAGGAGGAGGGGGGGGGAGAAGAAAAGAAAGGGGAGAAGGAGGAGGAAGAGGAGGAGAATAAAGAGGACGAAAAAAGGAGATGGAAAAAGGGAAGGAGGAAGAGGAGAAGGAGAACAAAAGAAGAAGATAAGATTGAGAGGAGGAAGAAGAAAGGAAGAAGGCAAAAGAGGGAAGACTAAAAATAAGGAGAAAGAAGAGGAGGAGAAATAAAACAAGTAGGAGGAGGAGGAGAAGAAAAAGATGAAGCAGAAAGAGGAAGAGCAGGAGAAGGAGAAGGATGTTGAGCATGTAGGTATACCTACCTACCATTGAGATTTTTTTTTTT
>NW_007465511.1:0-334 GCF_000475195.1 Diaphorina citri | reverse complement strand
GTATATGTATCTTACAAGGTCATTGAAGACTTCATGATTTCTTTTGATGTACCGAGGTACAAACTACATAGGTATTTAGCTATTTAATAATATGTACTTGTATACTTTCAATTTTCTTTGGATACCTACCTATCTTTTTCATTTCTGAATGGATGGCTCTGTAACTTTGTGAAGGTCCATATTCTTTTGATTTACTTTAGTGTCTTTGAAACCTATAACCACCTTCAGTTGCGTTGGCGGATAATGGCTCTTCATTTGAAGGTATCCAGACATCTTAGGAGGAATTTGAAGGTCTTGTCAGCCATTGCTGATGGGGTGCTTCTTCTTTGAAGGT
>NW_007465510.1:0-334 GCF_000475195.1 Diaphorina citri | reverse complement strand
CAATTTTAATTTTTTAATGTGAGAACTATCAGAACTAGAAAAATGTTCATTAACATACATAGGTAGTTAGATAAGTACAAGTACGTTATAACAGTGGCGAAGTGGCCAAAGTAGTAAAAGTGACAATCTTCGAGATCCAAAAGTTCATCAGACTTTTGAGGCTGGGTAATGGAATTGCTCAGTTTTCCTGAAAGTGATTTCAGTCAATAGTGACTCATTTGCTAAACAATGGTCCTGGTTTTACAGTGCACTGTTGAAACACAAAAGACACAAGAAAAAGAGGAATTGGATCGATCAATAATCAATATCAATTTAATTTTATATTTTGGTGGAT
>NW_007465509.1:0-334 GCF_000475195.1 Diaphorina citri | reverse complement strand
ATTCTTAATCGGCTCAACATTCTATTTGGTGGGTTTTCCAGCTTCGTATTTCTCTACCAATATATTGTTTACCTATTAAGCTCTTACGTTTATTTGGAATATTGACCTTTTTGGATATGGTTCTTTTACCAATTCTCCTTCTAGTGATCTTCAGATAAAGATTTAATGCTTATTAAATACCTGAAATAGGTAAATAATTATATGCGTATTTAAAGTTATTTAAAGTTATTTAAAGAAAAAGCAACAAACAGCAACTATTGTCAGTTTGTTATGGGTATTATCTTTTTTACGCAATATAAGAGTATACAATATAACTCTTTGACTGCACAACTCA
>NW_007465508.1:0-334 GCF_000475195.1 Diaphorina citri | reverse complement strand
GAATATGAAGGGTTCTTGTCTTTTTTCTCTCCATTTTTGCTCCCTCTTTTTTTCAAAAGGAATGAACTTTCCATATTTTCTGGAATCAAATGTTGATTTTCTACCTTTGAAAAGCTTCAGATCCTCTTCAAAAAGTGGTTTGTCTTCTGCAGCTAGCCAGAGTAATACAGTCATGATGTTAAGTACAAGGTATTGCTTGATTGTACAAAGTTTATGGTATCGTCTCGCAAGAGGAGGTTAAATCTAAGAATGTGCTAGTAAAGCCAAAGACATTAACCTAGTATTTGCGGTGAGCAATGAGCATACACTCTACTCATCGAAGACTTTAGATCCT
>NW_007465507.1:0-334 GCF_000475195.1 Diaphorina citri | reverse complement strand
AGTATCTACATAACGCCGCAGGTGATTTTTTTTTTTTTTTTCGAAATCAAGCTTCAGAATGTATTTAAAAAAGCATATGTGCCCGAAGCTCATCAGTTTCAATGTATTTTTGAGACTTAACACAAAAATAACGAAATAAATCATAAAGCCGCGCCGCAGACAAATTTTCCGAAATTTCCGTTCAACCTTTCACAAACGCAGCCCAATCTAACATCAAATCTACAGCGCCGCAGGTGAAATTCTTGAAAAAAGTATATACGCTCGTTATGAATTATTTTTTGACATACTCGTATGTAGGTACCTCATTCTTACGAGTACATAATTATACACATTT
>NW_007465506.1:0-334 GCF_000475195.1 Diaphorina citri | reverse complement strand
TAGGAGGTGATGTGGGAGATCATCGGCTCTTCTGGGAGACAGAACGAGTATGCCAGGTAAATTTATTTACTTCCTAAACCAATCGTTATAGACATAATCCTGTCTAATGTGGGATTTTTTGATTCTTGAGGCAGCAGGATTAGCAGGTGAAACTAGTAGTTGTCTTGTCACTACAGCCAGGAAGACAGTTGATCTAAAAGTTTAAATTAGCCATCGGCAATAGCACGTTGAATATTCCAGTTCCCAATAGATCACTGAAGCTAAGCAACATTGCGCGTGATTAGTGTACGGATGGGGGACCACCTGGGAAATCATTGGCTTTTCCCGGTCTCAC
>NW_007465505.1:0-334 GCF_000475195.1 Diaphorina citri | reverse complement strand
CTAGCCGTTCCGAGAACGAACCTTATTTGTTTAGGGTAAAGTTCGCCCCGGACTGGAATCGAACTCTAGACCTAGCGATTTCGAGGCAGGCCCGCAAGATTTCATGCTAACTAGCCTGGCTAGAGACCTGGAGAGAGAGTTATGAATATGAGATTCCATCAATCCATAAAGCACTAGATTTGGTGGTTAAGTTGTTATCAAACTAGATTTTGGTAGTAATAAAACCAAATTTGGTTGTAGACAGCTGGATACTTTGGTATTGTTTTAGTTTGTGACACACATGAATATCTGAAACTTGTGTGTGGGTTTTGAAAGGAAGAACTTTACCTATAGG
>NW_007465504.1:0-334 GCF_000475195.1 Diaphorina citri | reverse complement strand
TTCTCTCTCCCTCCTCTCAGACGGTAAGTAACGCCTCGACAGCAAGAACAAAACCTCTAATAACGTGATAGGTCAAAGTTTCTGTTTCCCCCTGAACTTTTAAAAAAATCTTAGCCACAGGAACTGTAACTGCTAACGTCTTATCGTCCCGAAAGCGAAGAGAGGAGGACAGGGTAGGAGAAAGCCAGTCGTTCTGAGAACGAACCCGTGACCAAGGCAGACACACTATCCTCCAAGCTGGATAAGCTCTACTACGGAATGGGCTTGGGCATGCTACGACAGACCACAGGAGTCTAGGCATTCCATATTGTGTACTCGAGAGTGTCATTGCAGG
>NW_007465503.1:0-334 GCF_000475195.1 Diaphorina citri | reverse complement strand
CTGTTTTCCGCATTGCTACAGTTTTAAAGAACGGTTCTCCCCTTCCTTCTACTTTTTGTTTCCTTGTTCTTAATCCCCGATTCTCTCTTTTAGTCACAACTTTTTATTTATTTTTCTTCTGTCACACCTGATGTTCCTTCTCTCTCCATCTTTCTTTACTCTTCTCTTTTTCTTTCCCTCTCTCTCTTTTTTCTGTCTCTCTCTTTTTTTTCTCTCTCTCTCCCTTTCTCTTTCCCTATCTTTCTCTCTCACTCAATCTTTCTATCTCTCCCTCTCATTCTCAATTTAACAACAGGCACCTCTAATTCCCTCATATTCTTTCTCACTTTAACAC
>NW_007465502.1:0-334 GCF_000475195.1 Diaphorina citri | reverse complement strand
GGCCGGTGACGCTGGGTGTGTTAACAAGCTTGCAATGCTGAAGACTTTCCTTATCCTCATAGGGTATGGATATGGACTATGATACGAATTATACTATGGTATAAACGGAAAGGCATAGTTTAGGTCCGATTTTTCGATGCCAAGGATCAAGTATTTTTCCCCTTGAAAAGCTGGATTATTTCGTCATATTTTCACAAACTATAGAAGGTATGCAAAAGACAAAATATAAAATGATATGCTGACCTAGACATATGGAAAATTTTCAAACAAGAAGTGTGAAATGATACACAATTCCGTAATGTGCAAAACAAGATCATAAAATACACCATACACG
>NW_007465501.1:0-334 GCF_000475195.1 Diaphorina citri | reverse complement strand
CATTATCCCATCAGGATAAAATCCGCCCCAGGCGGGAATCGAACCCGCGGCCTAGCGCTTACAAGGCAGACGCACTACTAACTAAGCTAACTAGGCAGGCCCGAGAATGAACATTATCCCATCAGGATAAAATCCGCCCCAGGCGGGATTCGAATCCGCGGCCTAGCGACCTAACGAGGCTGACACTCACATTTGACATCTACATACCAAATTTCAACTCTCTAGCTCTTACCGTTCTCGAGATATTTTGTTTACTTTTTTTTTAACAGACACACACACGGACCAATGGCTGAAACTTTGGATTTAGGCTCTAGGGACCTCAAAACGTGTTTTG
>NW_007465500.1:0-334 GCF_000475195.1 Diaphorina citri | reverse complement strand
TTTGACCTCAAGGTACTGAAGTACTGATTTTTTTCAAAAGGTACTGAGTGTGTTTAGAACTCAGTAGTAATGGTACACATCAATCTAGGTATCTATTTGTAACCGATACTCAATTATGCTGGTGGCGGGGGTACGTGAGATTAAATCCGTGAGATAAATGAGTGTTTCACTGCTGTTTTTGTTTGTTCTTATTGTACTGTAAAATGTTTTCAAAATAAATAAATAAATGTCTTTTCTTTGTGTTACTATATCACATCTTTGGTGCTCACTGCAGCATTGTAGGATTTTTCCAAATACATATATCGCAATAATCCAGCTCCCAATTACCTACCAT
>NW_007465499.1:0-334 GCF_000475195.1 Diaphorina citri | reverse complement strand
GTCGAAGCCAACATGTCCTGAGAGTTTGAGTGTGCGTAGCGCCTCTGTCACTTTGTTGTCATTCTGGAAATAATCAAAACGAAAATACACTTTTTTATTACGTAAACATACCTATTAAATTCTATTCTATTCGATTAAAAATCTCACTGTGATCCAAAATACATAAGTGTACGCGGGTTCATTGGTCCGGTAAGTGACTCAAAATTTAGTCACAAGAGTAAGATCACCTACTCGATTAAAGTAGCTACTCAATTGTCCTGCTGACAAGGCTGAGTACACCCGAACTTAAAGCGCGGGCCGAAAAAACCGCCGGCAGTCAAACCCGGGACCTTCG
>NW_007465498.1:0-334 GCF_000475195.1 Diaphorina citri | reverse complement strand
ATGTCATCCAACTTACACAGGTGAATTTGTAAGCTTGATTCGAGCCTTACATCCAATCGTGTGTGCTGACTGGGAAAGGTCAAAAATAAAAAAAAAAAATTGACCCAATTAGGTGCATCACTTTCCTGCTATAGGTATAGGACAAGGAAAGTAAAAACAAACACCCATATAAATCATTACCCTATATTGTCAGCTCTCATGGCGTAGTAGTCACTGCGTTTGCCTTGCACACGGAAAACCCGGATTCAATTCCCGCTGGGGTCAAGAAATTTGTATCATGCAAATGATTGATTCCGTGACTGGCTGTTGCGGGGCCCACTCAGCCTTGTGAGGA
>NW_007465497.1:0-334 GCF_000475195.1 Diaphorina citri | reverse complement strand
AATATAAGGTCTTATACATACATAAAAAGGTATAAATAATTAATAAATAGTAATAATTCTTATTTACCAAGGACTAAAAAACTAAAAATTAATACCTACTCGTAAGTTTGTAAGTTCCTATGGCAATCGGAGATTCAATAGTTTTAGTCGACTTACTCAAAATAACATTGTACCCCATCGCACCGTTATAAACTTATAAAGTCATGAAATACCATTCATAATAAAACCTTCATTAGCTAATGTCTTAGCAACTTGAAAGAGTTAAAAGAATAAGTTAAACTGTTAAAAGTTTACGTGACTGTTAATGAAACTGTAAATGGAAAGTTTCGGAATA
>NW_007465496.1:0-334 GCF_000475195.1 Diaphorina citri | reverse complement strand
TGATTAAAAGTTGCGAGTAGATTAACTACTGTGCTGTCGACTTCCTTCGGTTCAATAGGTGATGATGATTAGCAAGATTAAAGTTGCGAGTAGATTAACTACTGTGCTGTCGACTTCCTTCGGTTCAATAGGTGATGATGATTAGCAAGATAAGCAGGAACACAATGTATATCGCACCGGTGCTTATCCTGACTATTATTACAAGTGACGTCACTAACATTCTCGACATACCTGATGTGATTATTGTGAATACAGGTCTGGAGTACGTCCGCTATAATTTGATTCTATTAACACGAATTATTTGCTATATTATCACGAAAATATTTGATATCCA
>NW_007465495.1:0-334 GCF_000475195.1 Diaphorina citri | reverse complement strand
CGTCTTCTTTATTTCTATATTTCTGCCACACAACTTGGGTAATTTTTTCTTCGAGTTTTGTTTCTTGGCGGAAACCGTCCGTTCAGTGTGACAGTCAAAAACGTTCAATCTCACTTGGATAAAGCGTTCTAACGGGGACCTTCAAAGGTTGATCGAACATGTTTGCTGAATTTCAGCAAAATCGGACAATCCGTTTGACACTAACTTATTGTGGAAAACAAACGGAAAAATGTCGAATTAAAACGCAACACCCATTTCATTTGTTCAATTAAGTGACTTGTGAATTTAAAATTACGTGGAAATTTTCATAAAATTTAATGGTGTTGGACTGTAG
>NW_007465494.1:0-334 GCF_000475195.1 Diaphorina citri | reverse complement strand
CGATCCAGGATTAAACTCAAATCCCGAGTTAATATGACTTGACTTCAAGTAGAGTCGTCCTAAGCCAGCCACTCACGCTCAGGCCATCTGATATAACGTCGGAACATGTGTGGCCTGGGTCTGTCTGATAGGTATAGGTACTGCCGGAACGTGTGTGGTGGAAAAAGCTTCAGACCAGGGTCTCTCAGACGGCCTGAAAGACCTAGGTCTCGGTTTTTTCCCACCACAGACGGTCTGGCGGGCATAAGACTGAAGATCGTCGTAGTGGGTAATACTGTGGATATGATTTTTAACTTTCATCTACTAAACCTCTTACAAAAAATCGGAAGAAACG
>NW_007465493.1:0-334 GCF_000475195.1 Diaphorina citri | reverse complement strand
ACACTGAAAGCAGATGTTAAAGAGAAAGGAGAAGAAGAAAGAGGAGAAGGAGACGAATAAGAAGAAGGATGAGGAGGAAACAGAAGAAGGAGAAGGAGGGGGAGGAGGAGAAGGTAAAGAACCTAAGCACAGTATAAAAGACGAGGAAACAGGCATATGAGGAGGAGGAGAAAGTGGTGGATGAAGAAGGAGGAGGAGGAAGAAGAGAAGAAGGACGAGATAAAGAACAAGGTTAGGATGAAAAAAGCAAAGGATAAAGGAGAAGAAGAAGAAGAAGAAGAAGAAGAAGAAAAAGAAGAAGAAGAAGAAGAAGAAGAAGAAGAAGAAGAAGAAG
>NW_007465492.1:0-334 GCF_000475195.1 Diaphorina citri | reverse complement strand
CTTTTTTCTTCTATTCTATTTTTTCAAGTTAAGCAACAAGGTCTTTTCTAACGAATTGTCATCTCACCCTTGTACATCTGTATTATTATCCCATTACATATACGAGACCTTGTTTAGACTGCTGAGGTAAAGAGACTTCTCAGTCCTCTTCTGACAAGATAAACAAGGTATAATAGAATTTAAATAAGCGCACGACATCCGCGGTCTCAATCCTCTGTAACTTTTGAACAATTTAGATAGAATAATTGGAATTTTACTTTACTTCTAAATTCTAGTTATTTCTTTAGTCTTTACTTCTAAATTCTAGTTATTTCTTTAGTCTTTACTTCTAAAT
>NW_007465491.1:0-334 GCF_000475195.1 Diaphorina citri | reverse complement strand
TATTTAATTTGTTTTTGAATTAATTTTGTAATCCTTTCTTCAAATTGGAGAAAACCAAAGCCTATTGTATTGGCATTTATAGCTATCTTTAGTTATTGTAAATAACTTTGTAAATAGTTGACCTATTGCCTTTTTCTCTTATCATATTGGTAATTCTCCCGTTGCCTTATATTTCTGATAATTTAAATTGCCTTTTTGTATGTTCCTATTTTATTTTTATTCTTGTTTAATTTTGTTTTTGTCAACCTTTATTTGTTTCAACTTTTTTAAAATAAACTTTGTAATTATTTATGATGCAATTGAAAAATGCTTTTTCACCTCCTTTCTTTCCAAG
>NW_007465490.1:0-334 GCF_000475195.1 Diaphorina citri | reverse complement strand
TTGATTCCCAACGAAGTCGAAGTTTTTGTCGACTCTGTACTTAGATCTCGGAGTACACTCAGTTGTGAGAACAATTGAGTCTTTAAATCACTAGAGCGACCAGTGGCGACATAACCATTGTAAAAAGATAAAATGGGAATCGATTGCGTAGGAAGCATTTCGTAATGCGAATAATGCTATAATATCCACAAAAAGTTATGAAAAAGCTCTGCTTTAACACAAATAAAAATTTAATGTCTTTTTATGGTTCTATCTAAAGAAAAAAATAAACATCTTACCTGAGATCGGAAGCTGACCCGATTGAATCCTGATCCGAATTCTCATCTCCAGGTGA
>NW_007465489.1:0-334 GCF_000475195.1 Diaphorina citri | reverse complement strand
ATGATAATGACTGCAGTAATCATAGGGATTCGCAGACTTGGGTCTCCATGAATACCGATGATGTCACTCTTCGACAAAGAACAAAGCTCAATGTCTAGCAAGAAATCTCGAGTTATTTCCAACGAGGAGTGCCAAACGCTACCAAGGTCCTTGGTGATCTGCAGAAATAATTGATTGATTCATTATTCACAGAGGAATTACAATAAATTGGCAAATACCTTACCAACAAATCCAACAATGGCTCATGGAGGATGAAGGCATGTCGAATCGTCATCAGCCTTGTAGTAGGTGACATCAAGCAACTGAATAGAAGAACAAAGTGATAACTTGCACA
>NW_007465488.1:0-334 GCF_000475195.1 Diaphorina citri | reverse complement strand
GATCATAGAAAGTGATTATTTCAATCTCGGTCATTTCAATACCACCGGTCCCAATTAGTTGAAATAATCGAGGTTCTACTGTACTCAAAAGTTTGGGAACTCCTGGATTAAACAGATAAACTCACACGAAGCATTCATCATCATATCTCTTTGTCAAAGCTGATCTCATTACACAGGAACTAGGAACATACCTTGCATTGTTCATTATGGTAAATTCCAGTCATGTTTTAGGCGAAATTCCAGAGGTAAAATTCAGACAAAATTACATGCCATCAGACGAGACGGTAGCCAGGTTATATGTCAGGCTCAATCCCCGAATTGCAATACATCGCGT
>NW_007465487.1:0-334 GCF_000475195.1 Diaphorina citri | reverse complement strand
AGTGCAAACTCTTGAATCCTAAGCAGTTGCAAATAGAAAATGTGGAGATCTTTGTAGGAAGAATTTAGCCTCTAAAGAGAGTTCAAACAGTCTTCTTGAGTAAATAGCAAGGTACCTACTGCTATAATGTAGATCGACAATCATGGCGTACTGCTGCAAACCAGCCCCTCGGCTGTTAACCAATGATGATGATAATGTAGATGTAGCCTAAACTAACCGAATACACACTGATGTCATAAATTAGGATTGAATTCTTAACGTGGGACCATTTTTTGTTTTTTTGCAAGTACGTGGATCCATTTTTGTTTACGGCTTTTGCACTAACACGTAGTTA
>NW_007465486.1:0-334 GCF_000475195.1 Diaphorina citri | reverse complement strand
AAAGAGAGAGAGAGAGAGAGAGAGAGAGAGAGAGAATATCGTGTAACTGAAAAAGAATCTACTTGGAATAAGAGTAGGGAATAAAGGAGAGTGAAGGACGGACTGACAAAATGTAAGAGAAAAAGAATAAGGGGGAGATGTAGAGAGAGAAAGAGAAGGGGGGGAGAGAGGATGTAAGCAAAAAGGCCAATAAATCAGCTAGAATTACGAATAGTTAGCATCCTTCTGGCGTTGTGTATCGGGAATCGAAGCCATTGAAATGCTATTACCTGATTTCTAATAAAGGATATGGAGGTTATTGATAGTGACCCCTTCATTAAGTCATACTTAACCT
>NW_007465485.1:0-334 GCF_000475195.1 Diaphorina citri | reverse complement strand
GTCTCTCTCTCTCTCTCTCTCTCTCTCTCTCTCTCTCTTTCTTTCTCTCTGTCTATCTCTCTTTTCCGGGCTTTTAATTAAACACCGAGTAATGAAATGCCTCCCTCTGTTTCACTCACTCCTTTCTCTCTCTCTCTCTCTCTCTCACTCCTATGTCAATAGCGGACATTCATATGTGTTTGTTACAGGGTGTAGGTAAAAAAAGTCCTACAAGGTAGAATAGGTACTGTATGGATTGACAAATTTGAATATTTCGAACTTTTTTTTTTGAAGAGGTTTGACAGAGGGAACTGTAACTGCTATGGTCTTATCGTCCCGAAATCGAAGAGAGAAG
>NW_007465484.1:0-334 GCF_000475195.1 Diaphorina citri | reverse complement strand
TAAGATGCAGGGTAAAAAATTCAAATTTACAACAAAAATAATAAATGAAAAGGTAAGTGTTCAATATAGGTAAATAGTAATAATGTATACCTATGAGATTGATATCAATTATGTTATTTTGCCAATTATGCCTATCGTTAAGTACCCGAATCAATTATATTATTATTGCCAATTACCTCTAACCTATAACATTAAGTACCCGAAGACAAAAGAGGCTGACAAGTAAATCGCGCTCAAGATTTTTAAGCATGCTTGATTACAGGTGTACGGTACTCTAAATCTAAAACTTTGAAGTTTTTAGTGTTCTTTTTTTTTTTTTTTTTAAATAATATTT
>NW_007465483.1:0-334 GCF_000475195.1 Diaphorina citri | reverse complement strand
GAAACCCATTGCTTCTACTTCAACAACATGTACTTCACCTTCCTTTGCATTAGCACCTATCACAGCCTGAAATAAAAACATTCATGATGTTAAAGTCAAGATCTATCTACTTAAAATTGAAAATTGTGTATGAACTACAACAAACTATGAGTCTCAGATAAAACAAACAATTGTACATCACTGGAAGTCAGAGTAGTAGTGTACAGAATAAGAGAAATTCATCATAGACCAATAACCTTTAGTATCCCCAACTAAATGATTTTTTTTACTTTCTATTACTACAGTATAGCGGAGCTATACTAGTAATGAAAGTATTGCAATCGGTCCAAATTTT
>NW_007465482.1:0-334 GCF_000475195.1 Diaphorina citri | reverse complement strand
CGATATTCGACAGTAAATTTCCTTCCAAGCAAAAGCTTTTGGAACAAAATATACCCACTAAAAAGAGAACCATTTTTTTAATTTATTAAAAGGGTACGCATTATTATTATCTATTGCTATTAGGAAAATTATTCTTCTCGCGAACATTTAGGTCTCCAAAAAGCTCCTAATAAGGAGGGTACCTACCTAATGAGAAGCGGGTAATACCTTAATATAGGTAATAGACCTACCTAAATATCGTTGCATAATGCATAGCTACCTAACATAGTAACATATAAACACTTAACTAAATTTGTCCTCTGTCTTTTTTCCAAATTAAATTTCCCTACAGGCA
>NW_007465481.1:0-334 GCF_000475195.1 Diaphorina citri | reverse complement strand
TGCAAAGTATGGATGCTGCCTGTTCTACCTGATTAGCAATATTGGATGTTTTGCTCCTGTTGTTTTCACATGTAAATGGAGGCTGCTAATTCCTACTGTCAACACTACATAACGAGATGTTGACTTATTAGCACAATAACAATATGGGTATATGGAATAATATGGTTATATGGGACATACTAATATTATGTCATATAGGATAAAATTATTTGGAAGAGGAAAAAACCTTTAATCCTTAATCTTTCTCTTAATCTTGATTTGTTTTGATGCTTTTAATCTGCTTTGACTTTAAAAAGTGAGAGTAAACATGAAAGTAATCAATCAATGAAATATT
>NW_007465480.1:0-334 GCF_000475195.1 Diaphorina citri | reverse complement strand
CATTGAATTACATTTGTGTGAAGCCTAGACCTGGCAATTTTTTTCCATCAGTATTGGAAGATGATGTTGCTTAGGGGGCCTCCACAAGAGCGGATGGCGCAAGGCTCGTTTTTTTCGCATAAATAAAAAAGTAATGGGGTTTTGAAGTACGATGAATATAAATGAGCCACCCGTTACTACTATAATAATAATAGTAGAGTGTGTGAGAGATGAGAGGTACTTGTACTTATTACGGCACATAGCTCGTGTGAGAATATGTTGAGTAGATACTAGGCGGATCTGTGTAGAGCCCTATGCTTGTAGAGCAGATTTATTTCCCCATCCAAGTAGGTAG
>NW_007465479.1:0-334 GCF_000475195.1 Diaphorina citri | reverse complement strand
TTATCCAAAAATGGGATTTTTAAATAGGTAGGTACCGAACTCGGTGTTGGTAATCTTATTCCACCGGTCTTAGTGATATGCAAAGAAATTGTGAAGAGGAACGCTCCTTCACCACATTTTATTATTCAATTCTTTCTAGATTTGCCATTTTGAGCCTATTCTTCCTCTCCGCTCTCCTCCCTAAATTCCTCACTTGATTCTTCCCCAACCCCAAATTCCTCACTTAATATTTCCCCTGATTCCTCCCCAAATTCCGCCCCATAATTATCCTTTGGAAGGGCCCCGTTCACCAAACTCTCAATGATCGCTTCGTTGCGGCCGCGCAGGATTTTGA
>NW_007465478.1:0-334 GCF_000475195.1 Diaphorina citri | reverse complement strand
TCGAATTTCGCGTTATTTTCATAGTATAACTTCTCGCTGTTTCTTATTTTCAAAAAATGTTATATCTTTTTCTACGTTCCTATTGAAAATTAAAAGGTTCTCTAATTTTATTTATTAAGATTACAGATCCATATTAACAGACAAATTGATATTGATATTGATAGTGTTAATTGTTAATTGTTAGTAGCGACCTATTGATATCTTGTTGGCACTGATAAATCTCAATTGATTAGACTTCCCACTTTGGCAGGAAATTCAAAATGGTAAAAGTGGCGCTAATTAAGCGCTTGAGCGCAAGGTGGTCAAGTGTAAATCAAGCGCCAATGCCAGGACG
>NW_007465477.1:0-334 GCF_000475195.1 Diaphorina citri | reverse complement strand
TTTTAGTTCAATCGCGTCTCGTATCAAATCAAGAGCTGAGAGTACCCTACAGGCTACAGGTTGTTTTATGTATTAGTGATGTTTTCCAGAGCCTTCAAGAAAGCTGTATTAGTGATGAGGTTTTCCAGAGCCTTCAAGAAAGCTACTCCAAATTTCCTGGTTAGGCCTATTCCTCATTTTTTTACTTTTGTCTGCTCCTACTTTACCTACTTTGATTTTTTTATCTGACGATATTTCTCAACATATAGTCACCCTGAAGTGTCTCGCTGGAGGACGTAAAACTGAGACAAAACCAGCCCTGTCAAGCCACAGACAATAACACTGGCTCTTTTGA
>NW_007465476.1:0-334 GCF_000475195.1 Diaphorina citri | reverse complement strand
AGACCTTAGCAGTTACAGTAGGGATAACATGTAAAAGAATTTCTGCCCTTGTCCACACCATACAAAGCTACATAGGTAGGTATGCACCCACATAATACACAGACAGAATTTCGCAACACTAAAGCTCAAGAGGGAGGAAGGGGGAGAGGAGGAGAGGGAGAAAGTTTGAAAAGGAGAAAGGTACAAGAAGAGGGAAAAAGGGAGAAAAGGAGGGTAGGAAACGAGAATTTCGGCCCTTGTCCGCACCATACAATACAATACAGTAAAGGTACATATGAATGCACCCACATAATACGTACCTATAGATATGACACAGACAGAATTTCGCAACAGC
>NW_007465475.1:0-334 GCF_000475195.1 Diaphorina citri | reverse complement strand
GATTGAACTATTTTCCCATGTTTCACGTTCAAGATGTTGCACTTATCGAGCCCAAATGACATCCCAATATCATTGCTTACATTGGACACAATTTCCAGTTGACTTTGAAGCTGGTTTTCATTTTGGGCATAGAGTTTTAAGTCGTCCATGTAGAATAAGTGACTAATTTTGGAATCATCAGTTTTATCTAACTTGTAGCCATAAGGATGAGTGTTAAGTTGATTGCTTATAGGATTTAGTGCTAAGCAAAACCAGAGAGAACTTAAGCTGTCACCTTGATAGATACCATTCTTCAAATACATACGTTCAGTTCTTATCTCTTGGGTGTTGTTCT
>NW_007465474.1:0-334 GCF_000475195.1 Diaphorina citri | reverse complement strand
TCGGAACATCTTTTTTGGTGGCAATTTTGATTCAAAATTTCGAAGCAGGATACCAGATACAGACTTAAAGTGGAAGAAAGAAGTGTCCCTTTTAATTTTTCAATCCATCAACTTTCTTTTGAAACCGATGCATTCTCAATATCTCAATCTAATGCCCAATCTTACACTGAGAAAAAAGGTGCAAGAAAGGTGGAAGAACTCTATAATTGGGTCAGTTCCCCTGCTTTTCGGTCTTAGATGTTTGCTATCAGTGTCGAGCGCCCTGATTTCCGAAACGAAGCGCATTGGGCTTCCGGCACCCTAGTTTTTACCCCCTCGGTGTTCTCGTTTAACA
>NW_007465473.1:0-334 GCF_000475195.1 Diaphorina citri | reverse complement strand
GGTGAGTGTCAATTTATTCTACACATTATACCTAGTTCTATTTTATTCAGAGGGATTTTTGTAGATAGATACTATAAACTATAAAGAGACCTGTATAATAGTTCTGAGGCTTTCAAAAGCAAAGGTAGGCTTTATGTTATGCCACTTTGTTAGTGACTTAACAGGGTTTTATTCCTTTGCATCTTAATACTGTCATGAGACCAAAGTGGTTTAGAACCACTAGTCTATTATGTTATTGTTAAGTTGGTACATTTTAAGTCTTCAAGGCAAGGTACTACTGAATATTGAAAACGGGGGGTACTCGTGACCCCAATGTCAGATTTCCACTTTGAAA
>NW_007465472.1:0-334 GCF_000475195.1 Diaphorina citri | reverse complement strand
CACAATTTAAAGGGAAAAAACCGCCGGGGGAGTTTATTATGATAATGTCGGGAGGCAAATGTCGAAATGTCACAGGCAGGGCTTCTGTTCCAGGATTCATGGGTTCAAGCCCCGGGTTTTGGGAAGGGTAACTCAAGGACTCATTGAAGACCCCCTAAATAGAGTCGAACCTGTCTAATTGGAAAACCTGGATAAATGGGCTGAAAATCGTAGCCCCATTGGGAAACGCTCTTCCACTAAGGAAACCTGGATAAGTGGGGAAAAAAGTACATGGTTTTGCAGGACGTCAATTTCTATCGAAGGACGTCGCTTCACATGACGTTCATTTGACGGC
>NW_007465471.1:0-334 GCF_000475195.1 Diaphorina citri | reverse complement strand
TACAACACATACCGAAGGGCTAGAAAATGCTGAAACTTCTTCGGAACAAAGAGGACTCAAAATAATACATTTTGTTTTTGAGAGGAAGTAACAAAAGGATCACATAAATTGGGGCATACGAGTAGGTATGTCACATTTCACATTTTGATTTTCATATTGAAATTTTTCGTTCCAAATATCCAAATCAAGATTTATTATAAATGGTTTCGGAAAGTGTAATTCGGAACACGTCCTGAACGGTCTTTATTTTCTCGTTACTTTGCGTGCATACCTGAAATAGGTAGGTACACACGTCTCGCCGATAGGGTTAGGTAGCGTGCAAAAAACAGTACTG
>NW_007465470.1:0-334 GCF_000475195.1 Diaphorina citri | reverse complement strand
ATGAACGAAGTTGGTGTAGGAAGGTAAGTTTTTTTTTTTTCTTTTTCCCGAAAAAGACATTTTTTTCTGATAGGTATCCATTGGTTGATTTCACTTAGGTTTAGGCCATTTCCTGTGAGGTCTAATACTGTTCACTTGGACTCTAACATTGTTTTTGAACTCAATGATCTCAATATTTTCTTGTTTTCCATTCTCTTCTTCTCACTCCCATATCAAGCCGCCCTCTATCTCTGTCACCTTTTACATTCATTATTCCTCTCCACCTAATGGGTGGGTACCTAGTCTAAAACTTCTCCCAAGTGTTGATATGATTTTGATAAATTAATTTTTTAAA
>NW_007465469.1:0-334 GCF_000475195.1 Diaphorina citri | reverse complement strand
AATACCCGAGTCCCGTGTATACCAGAGGCCAGCGTCCACTTTTGGTGAGTACACCCTGTAAGACATAATTTGGTGTCACAATCCGCCAAGACAACTGATGAATACAAACACGCCGGAGGTCCTGGGTTCGATTCCCGGTGGGGCCTAAGTTTTTTCGGCTATGTGCATGGCTTGCAGTTAGGGGTGCACTCAGCCTCGTGAGGACAATTGAGTAGCTCTACTTTGATCGAGTTTCGATCAGTGACGGCATTACTAGTGTAAGAAGATTGATGATACCAGTAGATGAAAATTAATAGTCATGGAGGCAGTTAGTAATGCTATAATACCCACAAAA
>NW_007465468.1:0-334 GCF_000475195.1 Diaphorina citri | reverse complement strand
GCTCCTCTGCTAACGCGCTTGCATAGTGGCGCTACCTAGCGGACAAAAATAGCAACTGCGTTAAGTCTGACGTCACAACTCTTTCATTAAAAATTGAATTTTCGACCTTTTACAGTTATTTTTTCGGAGTTTTGACCTCAGATTTGGATTTTTTCCAACTTTTTACAATAGGAATTGATCATTTATTTATAATTTTTACCCATTTGCAACTCCTCCATTCTGATAGATTCGGTTTCCCATATTGCATGATAAAGTGATTTACCCTGAGATGTTATAGCCCATTGTTTTATAAACTGTCACGTCCAAATTTATCGGAGTATCTAACCTTTGTTTT
>NW_007465467.1:0-334 GCF_000475195.1 Diaphorina citri | reverse complement strand
GCTTCGATTTCGGAACGATAAGACCTCAGCAAATACAGTTCCCTCTGCCAAACCTCTTCAAAAAGAGGTGCAACCTTATACTTTCCTTTCTTTTTGACTTCACAGAGGGTATCTTCACAAACGAAAGAGATTTTTTTTCCTTCAAGATGGGTGTTTCACCGCCGTTTTTATTTCGTAGCAATGAAACAACTGCTACATTAGAGTAGACGCATGTGGTCTGTGTCGTAGCATGTCCATCCCGTAGAATTCTTTGAGAAATGGAGGAGTTGCAAGTGGGTAAAAATTATAAATAAATGGTCGATTCCTTTGTAAAAAGTTGGGAAAAATCCAAATC
>NW_007465466.1:0-334 GCF_000475195.1 Diaphorina citri | reverse complement strand
TGGAAATATTTTTGACTTGAGAGATATGGCCTTTGTTTTTTGTGAAATGCATCCTCTGATAACGCTTGATGTGTATGAATTCGAGTGAATAATTTCTCTTTCCCTGAATTAGCAGGAATACCTACCTCTGCTCCAGGCCATTATATTACTGGGGTAGGAGATTTAGGAAGATTGAGAGGGGTATAGGGACTATACTGATCATGTAGTTAAGTATAGTAACTATGACATGAAATGGAGCAGTTGCAAATGGGTAAACATTATAAATAAATGGTCGATTCCTATGTAAAAAGTTAGGAAAAATCCAAATCTGAGGTCAAAACTCCGAAAAAATAAC
>NW_007465465.1:0-334 GCF_000475195.1 Diaphorina citri | reverse complement strand
TTTTTTTTTTTTTTTTTTTTTTTTTTAATAAGAAGAAGGGAAAGAAGAAAAAGACGGAGAAGAAGAGGAAAAAGACGAAGACATAGAAGAAGAAGAAGAAGAAGAAGAAGAAGGAGACGGAGACGAAAAAGAAAAAGAAGTAGAAGAAGAAAAGGTGTTTGTTGTCAAAGTTTCAACAATCACAGCGAATAACTCACCCATTATGCTATTGATTTACATAAATATATAATATTTCATCTTGAAAATAAATAAATGAAAAAATATGATATACCCAGTGCAGTAAAATACTATAAACATTTACACACATACAGCATATTAATATTTTTGAATTTTG
>NW_007465464.1:0-334 GCF_000475195.1 Diaphorina citri | reverse complement strand
TTTTTTTTTTTTTTTTTTTTTTTTTTCGTGGACTAAATTACATTATCAACTATGTAGGTATGTACTTATGGAAAATGTAAGTAGGCATGAGCGTCAATTATTCCTGTTAGGTACATTTTGTTTCGTCAATCGAATTACGCCAAGCGTAACTTTCTTGCAACAAAGGCTCACTGGATATGGAATAAATGGATAGATATTTATGTATGTATACATATAATATGTATTATAATACGAATATGTGTATACTAATATTTTTTTCATAATTCTCTCATTTTCCACGAAGTTACTCAAAAGACGTGTGTATGGTATGGGAAAAATATTTTTCATATTTTAT
>NW_007465463.1:0-334 GCF_000475195.1 Diaphorina citri | reverse complement strand
CATATGCAATATATGGGAATTTTTTTCGCGCGAACTTTCATTCACACTGGAGCTTAGAGGAATTTCGTCCAAATGTGATATACATGGTTGGAAAGCTCGTTTTCTCGGCTTTCTTAATAATATACTCTGATCAAAAATTAGGTGTCGGAACACAGTTCAATTCGCTCACCAACGATTCAAGTCACGACCTTATGTGCAATATATGTGAATTTTTTTCGCGCGAACTTTCATTCACACTGGGGCTTAGAGAAATTTCGTCCAAATGTGACATACATGTTTGGAAAGCTCGTTTTCTCAGCTTTCTAAATAATATACTCTGATCAAAAATTAGGTG
>NW_007465462.1:0-334 GCF_000475195.1 Diaphorina citri | reverse complement strand
CTAAATTTCATGACATGACTTGGACTTGAACCACCAACCTCCAGATTCAAAGTCCACCGTGCCAACCACTGCACCACTGAGATTGGTAAAAGTCAGTAATATTCTACCTGCATTACAAATTTAGGTCCCTACCTACTTACTTCTTGAAATACTTTGTTCCTATAGGTTAAAATATACCTACCTACTTAAGTCCCTATAGGTTAAAATATCATGGGAACCATTTAGCCTTTTTTTAGGAACTTTATTTTCTCTATGAATTCTACGGTATAGGGGTTAGGTAACACACAAAAAGAATTTTTGATGACTTTTCAATCCTTTAATCTACATAATAATG
>NW_007465461.1:0-334 GCF_000475195.1 Diaphorina citri | reverse complement strand
TATCACTTGGAAATTAAAAAGAAGAGGATGTGTAGATAATACTAATTATTGCATTACTATTTCAGGCATGATAGGCTGGAGATCGAGTGATCCCGAGTGCTGGATAGATATGTCCGGACTCATGTATGTCTCAGATAAGACCTACCCTCTCTCTGAACCCACGCAATCTCTACATGAACAATGGAAGTGTATTTGGCTTGGCTAAATCTATCGCCTACGCTGCGCTGTCCACACGCAATAAATAACTTTCTTTGGCTGGAATCGAACACACGCTCTCCTGCTTGCTAAACCACTTCGCTATCGGGGTAGATAAAATAATGCACACGTAAGGATA
>NW_007465460.1:0-334 GCF_000475195.1 Diaphorina citri | reverse complement strand
ACAGCGCCAAGACCATGGAGGACTTTGTAAGTGATGTAGCCTGTCTTCTATTAGATAAATTGATCTTCTATTTCTATTGGATAATTAACTTCAGCTCCTGTGGCGTAGTGGTCATTGCACTCTGGAAATCCGGGTTCGATTCCGGACTTGGTCAAAAAATTTGGATCATGCCAATGATTGATTCCGTGACTGGCCGTTGCGGGGCCCACTCAGCCTCGTGAGGAAAATGAGTAGCTATGTAGATAATATAAATCCGCATAGCGACCGGTGCCAGTATGGTAGGTTGGGTGTTAGGATTAGTGAGACACCTATTTGGGAAAATCCTACAATGCTG
>NW_007465459.1:0-334 GCF_000475195.1 Diaphorina citri | reverse complement strand
AAAAAAAAAAAAAAAAAAAAAAAAAAAAAAAAAAAAAAAAAAAAAAAAAAAAAAACAGACAGACAAGGGAAAAAATTGAACCAGTAAAAGTAGGTACCTAGATCAAAATATATGGATACATAATTTGGTGACATAATTATCACTTAAATAAACCCAAAGAAGGCAAAAGTTCAAACAAAGTATACTTCAATAAGAAATACAATGTGCTTCAATAAGAAAGAAAATATACTTCAATAAGAAATACAATGGGCTTCAATAATAAAGGAAATATACTTCAATAAGAAATACAATGTGCTTCAATAAGAAATACCCTGTGCTTCAATAAGAAAGGAAA
>NW_007465458.1:0-334 GCF_000475195.1 Diaphorina citri | reverse complement strand
TAGGTAGGTATATTAGACTATGAACGCTAGTATCCTCCTTTAGCGCCTTTCAACCTCATACATTGTGGCACTTCAGCTCTTAAACTCTTCTATCTACATATATCTACATAGTCATACATGCTATTAAGAATCTTGCTACTTAGGCCTTAGGCCGTCAGCACACGGGTCCAAAGAAAAAGATTCGTAAAAGAGAAAAGGAAAGAAAGGAATTGGAAGCGCAGTCGCCTGGAAAGTGGAAAAGCAATTTTCAAAAGACCAGTACCGTATACAGGGTGTCCCGCGAAAGACTGTACAACGCTTGAGGGTTGATGCAGGACCTAAAGGGCTACCAGAA
>NW_007465457.1:0-334 GCF_000475195.1 Diaphorina citri | reverse complement strand
AAGACTATAATTATTACACCGTAATATAAATAAAAAGTTACATGTGCGTGCTATAATAAAACTGTTAATAATAATTGAAAATTGAAACTCTGTTTCAAGTGTCTGTTTCTACTTCCTACATCCCTCTTCAATAATATTTAAACTATTGAAAACAATAATAAAAGTTTCTCAGGTGTAATCATCCATCCAGTTTTTAAAGTTGTTCACTGAGAGAGATGCTTTTAGAGCTACCTTTGTGCTCACGAGCAAGTTGTCGAGATGATAAAGGATATTGGTACTGACATCTGATATTGAATGGTACAAACAATAAAAAAAAAGTTGAGAGGAATATGGT
>NW_007465456.1:0-334 GCF_000475195.1 Diaphorina citri | reverse complement strand
ACTTCAAACTCTTTGTAAAGTAATGCAGAAGAGTACATGCGATCTTTAGATAAAATAATTCTTAATATAATATTATGTTAGTTACTCTCCAATAATGTTTCATATGGATTTTTTTTTCTCTCTTTTTTTTCGTTTTTTTTTTTTTTATTTTATATACCTATGTACTTATTATGGATGAATATTGTTTTCTATTGAATTGAGAATTACACTTTTTATGAATAATTTGTCTTCCATTTAAATATGTTTTGGTACATATTTAATCTGAACTTTAAATGGGAATGTCTTGATGAATTATTTAATATTTACAATCTTTTGCTAAGCTTAAATAAGATTT
>NW_007465455.1:0-334 GCF_000475195.1 Diaphorina citri | reverse complement strand
AATTTTGGCCCGTGTAAGCTTTATTCACGTGTATGAGTGGGAGAGAGATAGGAACGGGCAGCATAGAGGAGAAATAGTTAGAGAGAGAGGGAGAAGGAGTAGGGAAGACAGAAAAGTGAAGACAAGAGGGAGAGAGAGAAGTAGAAAGAGATAGGAAGGGACAGGCTAGAGGAGGGAAATACATAGAAGTACCTACTTTCGAGAAGATTATTTTCATCATAGAAGTACTTTCAAGGAACTTTCGAGAAAATAGAGACGAGAGAAAAGTGAAGAAGAGACGGAGAGAGAAGAGGATAGAATAGTGAAGTAGAAGAGAGAGAGAGAGAGAGAGAGA
>NW_007465454.1:0-334 GCF_000475195.1 Diaphorina citri | reverse complement strand
TGTAAGTAACCAATCTGAGGAAATTTGTGTGAGGTTAATCTTTTTCTGAACTGCCCTATTATCTCCGGTAACTTTTTCTTTCTGACTTTTTCCCTTTCTACCATGAGGTCTACTATGTCGTCGCTCAGACTTTTCTACCAAAGATTCTGTCTCAGGGGTTTGATTAAGAACTGGTTCTAAGTTGTTACCTATGTCTGATGTAATGATTCTCTCTTGTTCGTATTCGATATTATCGATTGGATTTCGGCTAAGACAATCAACATGGTTCATTCTAGATGCTTTCCTATACTCTATGGTAAAATCATAACTCTGTAAAAAAGTCCACCATCTTTGA
>NW_007465453.1:0-334 GCF_000475195.1 Diaphorina citri | reverse complement strand
AGAAAACTTGACTTTCTTCTTTGCTCTTCAAAAGTTCATTAGGAATTGCACTTTGCATTTAAATTAGTTCAAAGTAGATAGGAAAGTAGACCAGTCTGCAGTCTACTCTTTGGTCACTGTAGACCCCCAAGTGTAGAAAACTGGACATTGTAAGGATGCTTTGGAAAAGACCTGAAACAAAGAAACAAACTAGGTACCTATGTACGTTTATAAAATCCCAACTTTGGAAATAAAAAAAATAGAAAGTAAAAGGAAAAAAATTAATGAATAAAATGGGAAACGGTCATTAATTTCTTATGACACCGGAAAATGCAACTCTGGAATAATGAATGAG
>NW_007465452.1:0-334 GCF_000475195.1 Diaphorina citri | reverse complement strand
GGGCCCCGCAACAGCCAGCCACGGAATCAATCATTTGCATGATACAAATTTCTTGACCCCGCCGGGAATCGAACCCGGATCTTCCGCGTGCAAGGCGAGCGCAGTGACCACTACGCCATGGGAGCTGACTATAAAGCACTACTTATACTTGAATAATGGCGGCACCGGTCAACTCTGACGGGAATCAAACCCGTACAAGCTTAGTGTGTAGGTAGCCTCGTATAGTTTTTTTGTGTGCAATTTTTACACTGGAGGTAGGTGCCCCCTTTCAAGCGCCCACCAGGGGTAGATAGAGACGTGACACCCCCACGTAGATTCCTAGTAGATCCCCCAC
>NW_007465451.1:0-334 GCF_000475195.1 Diaphorina citri | reverse complement strand
AAAAAAAATATATATATATATATAAAAAAATGTAAAATATAACAAATTAATAAAACAACACTGCTGATTAGATTTTATTTAAAACTAGTGGTTGACCCATCCTTTGTATGGGATGAGCATGGGAAAAGAGGAATAACTTTGAAGCACTTACTTCCATTTTGAATCAGGATGGCATGTGACTAATTTAATTAGGTAGCCTATGTCACCCGCAGTATCTTTTCTTGGGGTGGGATGCCAGTTTTGTTTATTTATGTGGACACTTGATTTCTTTTGGGGGGAACAATTTGGTGGGGCCTTTTTTATATGGCAAGTTTTTTTTTTTGGGGGGGGGGGT
>NW_007465450.1:0-334 GCF_000475195.1 Diaphorina citri | reverse complement strand
GTTAGAGCTTTTATCGTTCCTAAATTGACGAGAGAAGGACAGTATAGGAGAAAGCCAGCCGTTCCGAGGGCGAACCTTATCTGTTTAGCACCAAGTTCGCCCTGGACGGGAATGCGGGAATCGAACCCGCGACCTTCTATCTTATTTACGAAGAGCTCATGTACTCATTCTACTCGAAAAAGAACCAAATTAAAACATTACAAAGAAGCAAAGAACATCGTGAAAGTATTCATGGAAGCAAAAGTTGCGCTACAAAAGTTGCGTCATATTTGAAATTCGTTATGGGTTGCGAACTTGCGTCATATTATTATGGGTTGCGGCCTGCGAAGTTCTC
>NW_007465449.1:0-334 GCF_000475195.1 Diaphorina citri | reverse complement strand
AAATTGCACCATACCTGAAACAGAGACAAAAATCAGATGTACATAATAGTCAACTCTGCAACCTGGTAACAACTGAATTCATTAATTTTGCTTTCCATCGTCCATTGCTCGTTTTGCCAACGCTCTTCATGCTTCATCTCTACCCGATTTATTGTACAACCACTTTCTATGACCGCAGGTTAACGTTAGGAAAACTGCAGAATTTTCTTTGAGGCAGCAACTCGGGTCTTCAAAAGTTGAAGGCTAGGAAAGGTAGCAGGAGCAGACTTCTAACCTCAACTTTGAGCCTCAATGTTTTTTGAATTTACCTTCGTTTATGACGTTCTTGACTGTA
>NW_007465448.1:0-334 GCF_000475195.1 Diaphorina citri | reverse complement strand
TAGGTTTACATATTGGTTAGGTTCAACACTCGTTCGAATTTGTGGTAAATACTCTGTGGTTCCCAACTCATCATCAGGTGTGGGTGTGGGGAAACAGCAACAAGCTTCGAGGGAAACCTCGGCTTGTTTCGAAAAAGCCAAAATATTTCGAAAATTCCCACCGCCCCCGAATTCCCTCCGTAAACAGCCTATTTCAGATTGCCTCAAATTTTTCCCTCTTCCCCTACAAATTTCCACCTCTCCTCTTTTCAGATTCCATTTTCCCCTCTCCCACTACAAATTTCCCCCTCTTCCCCTACAAATTTTAACCTCTCCTCATTTCAGATTATTCAAA
>NW_007465447.1:0-334 GCF_000475195.1 Diaphorina citri | reverse complement strand
TTTTTTGTGAAAAGCAAATCAAGGAAACAAGAAGAAGAAAAAACACAACTCTGAGAATCAATTGGTGCACAAGGGAAAAACTCCTTCCTGGAAGAGGATCATCATCATACTACTATAGGTACAAGTATACCATAAATGTTACCTAACACACAATTTGTAATTACATATGTAGAATTGTAGAAGTATTGTATCATCAATGAGAGTATAAAATCTCGGGGAGGTACCAAAGGTACCTACCATGTTAACAACTAAAAATGTAGCTTAGCTAGATTGTTCTATGATGATTAGTATTTAGTTTTATATCTTTTTTTTACATAGTAGCATACATTTTCAG
>NW_007465446.1:0-334 GCF_000475195.1 Diaphorina citri | reverse complement strand
AGCCTCTCAATCAGCCCTAAAGTGATTGCTTTGCGCTAACATTTGGTTTTGGCTAATTACAATTAGAATACTTTAGGTACCTACTCTAACATTTTTTCAGAATAACCAACCTCAGTAATGTAGGGTGCAGTTTTTAGCACCCTGGACTCTGGAGCTGGAGGTTGGTGATTCGAGTCCTAGTCACGTAAATGAAGCGGGGAACGACATTCTTAGTCTTTTAGTAAATTGCAACCCGAGGTGAAAAAGATTACAGACTGTTTGTTCTTCCACTTTTCAGGCTGAGTAAAACCATTTCACGCAGTCCAACATCTCATTCATCTAAGTTTCTAAGTAA
>NW_007465445.1:0-334 GCF_000475195.1 Diaphorina citri | reverse complement strand
AAAAAAATCATATTTCGACCTTCTGTCTCCAGCAATAATAATTTTTAGTCCATTATTTACCCAATCGACCTACGACGTGAATTTTAAACCTACCTTTTCCCGAGGTACATGTAGGTAGGTAGGTACCTATAACCGGAGCTTTTTATACCCAATAATATTTATCATTCACTTACCACTTACCTACTTTTGTACAGTGGGAGAAGAGTGGGTATTCCGTTTTTCTATTTTTTTTATTACCTAGGTAGGAAGGTAAAAAAAAACGTGTAGGAGGGCTCATATGTACCTTTACCTTTCCACCTAGGTACCTCTTTTTTTCTCTTTCTTTCTTTTTTTT
>NW_007465444.1:0-334 GCF_000475195.1 Diaphorina citri | reverse complement strand
CTTCTTCTTCTTCTTCTTACCCACCTCCTCCTCTCTCTACCGTTCTTTTCCCTTCTTAAACTCCTTCTCCTACTCCTTCTGCTCTTGCTCTTCTTATTATTTCACGTCTTCTTTTTCTTATCCTCCTCTTTTCTTGCTCTTGCTCTTCTCCCTTCATGTTCCTTTTTCTTACCTTCCTCCTCTTTCTTTCCTTTCTCTTGTTCTTCTTCCTTCACGTCTTCTTCTTTTTCTGATCTAATCTCCTACTATTTCTCCTCTGCGGCCATTCTTTTCCCTTCTTATTTTTCTCATTCTCCTACTCCTACTGCTCTTTCTCTTTCTCCTCTTCTTGCTC
>NW_007465443.1:0-334 GCF_000475195.1 Diaphorina citri | reverse complement strand
CCCGGGCGGGAATCGAACCCGCGGCCTAGCGCTTACAAGGCAGACGCACTACCAACTAAGCTAAGTAGGCTGGCAAATGCAGCTTCTTTGTGTTATTATGTCACAACTTTGGTGCTCACTGCAGCATTGTAGGATTTTCCCAAAATATCTCAATAATCCTCAAATCCAATATTTACCCACCATGCTGGCACCGGTCGCTATGCGCATTTATATGTCATAGCTACTCATTTTCCTCACGAGGCTGAGTGGTCCCCGTAACAGCCAGTCACGGAATCAATCATTTGCATGATACAAATTTCTTGACTCCGCCGGGAATCGAACCCGGGTCTCCCGC
>NW_007465442.1:0-334 GCF_000475195.1 Diaphorina citri | reverse complement strand
ACCCGAGCCTGCCAGGGCGATAGTTTCTTCTGTAAGAACAAGAGAGATAGAGGTAAGTTAGAATAGGATAGAACAGGGCTGCCCAACCAGTCGATCGCGGATTGATTTCAAATCGATCGCGACAAGCACACCCAGCAGTGTTTGAACCTGGCAATATCATCTTACACATCCGATTACTCCAAACTTGTCTCTCATTAGGTAAGTTGATCACAAGACTGTATTGAAAATTCAAGTTGGTCTTCCTCTGAAAAAGTTGGGCACTAGGAGAATAGAATATAACCTTAAGCAAGTAGTACATCTTTAGTACGTAAGTAGTTTTTTTTTTATTTTATAA
>NW_007465441.1:0-334 GCF_000475195.1 Diaphorina citri | reverse complement strand
GCGATTGAACTCTTTCATAAATCCAGTCCACGGACTGAGCTATTTACAGTTGCTCAATTGCCGAATTTCGGGGATTGAGCAGTTTGCGTATTCCACTCCGCGAAGTGAGCGCTTTTTTCGGTCATTAAGCGAATTCGGGGATTGAGCCTACCGTATAGACAGAGGGAGAAAGGATTAGTTGAGCTGTAGACAGAGGCGCGAGAAGGATCAAGGACTAAGGATTACCTGAGGTATAGACAGAGGCAGGGGAAGGATCAAGGATTACATGAGGTATAGACAGAGGCAGGGGAAGGATTAAGGATTACATGAGGTATAGACAGAGGCAGGGGAAGGA
>NW_007465440.1:0-334 GCF_000475195.1 Diaphorina citri | reverse complement strand
TACATTCTCGTCATGCCCAATTCCCTGCCCACTTTCCTGCTCATTGCCACAGAAGTGAGCTGAATGTAAATGAGGCATCACATTAACCTCACCCAGCCTGATTAGGACTGGGATGCAAGCAGGACATGATTTGTCCAGATGGTCACCCATCCCGACAGCAACCACGCACAATGTTGCTTAACTTCAGTGATCCATTGGGAACTGATACATTCAACGTGCTATCGCCGCAGGCTATAACTTTTGCTTTAATTGATATGTTAAGCTTTCGTTGGCACGTTCAAGCTGTTGTATAATTTTACTCGCACTTCGTGCTCGGGAGGGGGGCTTCGCCCCC
>NW_007465439.1:0-334 GCF_000475195.1 Diaphorina citri | reverse complement strand
ACAGATACATTAGACTCGTGTTGTCTTTGTCGTAGCATGCCCATCCCGTAGTATGCCTTTCAACGCCTGGGAGGTACATCTGATCAGGTCCGCCTGCCAGGTCTACCTGATATCTGATGAGCACACACACTATCAGGATGACCTGATCAGGTGTACCTATCAGCTCTACCTGATAGAGAGTGGCTGACTTAATGTTGTGTATTTTCTATTTCAGATGGTGAAAGCATTCAGCGAGGCGTGTAAAAAGAACATTCCGTACGAAGTGGTGGGTAGACGTGAGGGAGACATTGCCAGTTCCTACTGTGATGCTAGCCTGGCTAAGAAGGAACTAGCG
>NW_007465438.1:0-334 GCF_000475195.1 Diaphorina citri | reverse complement strand
TCATACTTTTGCTTGTATGTTTGTACGTACGTATGGGTCAATTTTTGCAACTAACTTTTGCAGCACCTTTTGCCGATTGATTTTAAGCGGGTATACTTGTGTATTTTGGATGGCAATACACTATATTAAACATTTGGAATGCTTGTGTAATAAAAGCATGTATTTGTAAAAAGAGAAATTGATCCAGCCTACTTAGCTTGGAACGTAGCCTACCTTGTAAGCGCTAGGCCTCGGGTTCGACTCCCGCCCGGTTCTGATTTTATCATGAACGGATAGGGTTCGTTCTTGGGAGGGCTGGCTTTCTCCTATGTATCCTGTCTTTCTTCTCTCTTCG
>NW_007465437.1:0-334 GCF_000475195.1 Diaphorina citri | reverse complement strand
TAGAATGTATAGACATGTATGTAAATATGGCGAAATAGTAGAGATATAGGATTTAGGACAAAGCGTGGGCATGGTTGGCACCGTGGTAACGCAATTGCTTGTCATGCAGAAGGTTCCGAGCTCGATTTCCACAATCGACAAATTTGACCCAGGACCCAAATGGGTGAAATAGGAAGAAGTCAGCCTATAGTTCATCCAGATCAGATCAATGTGGCAGCAAAAAAATAGGCATTGTTGCCAAACATATGTCACATGCGCAATGGTAGAGAATCTTTAAAAGGGGAAGCTATATTGCACAGTGCTTCCTCCGACAGTGAAACAAAGTCAGGTAAGG
>NW_007465436.1:0-334 GCF_000475195.1 Diaphorina citri | reverse complement strand
ATATCATTTCCGTGTGGTTTATCTAGTTCAAGTTAAGGCACACAATATTTCCCACCGATAACGTAATTCCCTAAACGACAATAAAAACCTCCTAGACGAGCAAAGTTTCTAGTTTTCAATGTTAATTTTCTATCAAAACACGTGTCTAGTGAGTCAGTCACAACATGGATGCTTATCACCTTATCAGAGTTATCAGTTTATCATGATCTTGGTGATAAGAAGAGCTTGTACAGGTATTATACTGGGGTGAAAGATGTTATCTGAGAGAGATTTATGATCGGTATACTGAGGTGAGTGATTTTGTCTGAGTTATAAATAATTTATCTTGTGTTAA
>NW_007465435.1:0-334 GCF_000475195.1 Diaphorina citri | reverse complement strand
GTAATGCCTCTCACCTATCAACACGGGTTGCCCATTAGAATCATGGGCACAGAAAGGGTGACACCAAACTCCGGCAAATAGGTGGAAAAATAATTATTAAAGCAAGTGCACGGGTGCATTCTGTGGTTGGTGCATTCAAATCAAACCTAGTTAAAGTCGTGGAGAGCCACCGGCGCGGCGCGGCGTGGCAATAGAAGGTACCAGTTTCCGCTGGATCACGGAACTAAGGAACGTTGCGCGTAGTTAGTATCCGGATGGATGATCATCCGGGCAATCTCGTCCTGCTGGCTTTTCACTGCCTCACTCAGGCTGGGTTAATGTGAGGCAGGTAACT
>NW_007465434.1:0-334 GCF_000475195.1 Diaphorina citri | reverse complement strand
TTAAACAAGGAACACCTCAACTAGCTGAAACTCAATTAACCCCTGAAAATGTCAAAACAACTACTGTCTGTACAAACAAAATTGCAGAAAATGTTAAATCCACTACTCCATGTACTCACTCAACTACAGAACACATTACACCCACTACACCATGCACTCACACAACTGAAAAAGATACTACACAAACTACACCATGCACTCACTCAACAAAAGATCGCGAGAATAAAATAGACAATAAAACACAAGACGCGATTGTTCCGTCAACACAAATGAACACAGCTACTAATCAAACCGAATCAAAAGAAAACAAAAATTCAACGCACCCATCTGACAA
>NW_007465433.1:0-334 GCF_000475195.1 Diaphorina citri | reverse complement strand
TTGAAGAACAAGAGGTAGACCGTTTTGCCTAAAAAAAAAACACACAGAAGAATATTTATGTTCCTGACAAATGGTTCTAAATTCTAAAATATCTGAAAGAGAATGTAAAGGATGCAGATCCTTGAACCCATTCGAATTGGTCGGATACTTATTGAAAAACCTCTATTATGAACTTTTTGCCCGAACAGTCACCCATCCAAATATCATCCACGTCCTTCTCGGCTGGCTGGCGAACATTGTATTATCCCTGCAAAGAATGGGACTAGCCCGTACCTGGGGGCTTGATGCCTCCTTTACCTTTCTTGCAGCCCCCTGGGTGTTGGGTGGGGGAAGG
>NW_007465432.1:0-334 GCF_000475195.1 Diaphorina citri | reverse complement strand
TCTAGGGCTTAATAAATTGTTTTCCTTGTTCTTGATGCCTAATAAATTGTTATGCAAACTAAAAGCTTCGGTGTCTCTCTTTTATGTATGAAAATATTGAAGAGCGTTTTGTACATGAATTTACTTATTTCTTACATATGTACATAAATGTACTCGTAGTGCCTATGTATTTTGTAAATAAATTTACTTAAGTACACATCTTTTGTGTACATGTGCGAGTATGTACTTGACTTGTGCTCTCATACCCGTATGTACCTACTTTGTACGTACAGAAATGTGCTTCGATATTATTTTCATCTGATATGATTATGTATCTTGTGCAATTTTTGAGATT
>NW_007465431.1:0-334 GCF_000475195.1 Diaphorina citri | reverse complement strand
TGTAACATTTTTTACTTACCTTATCCTATAGGAAGGAAAGTAATGTAATCGGATCAAATTTTCGATAATCGGATTTTAGTGCCAAAACACGTTTTGAGGTCCCTAGAGCCTAAATCCAAAGTTTCAGCCATTGGTCCATGCGTGTGTCTGTCTGTCTGCCTGTAAACAAAATATCTCGTGAACGGTGAGAGCTAGAGACTTGAAATTTGGTATGTATCTTTCAAATGTGACAATGATGCGACACAAAACTTTTGGCTAAGACCGGTGCAACGCTTGGCGGCATTTTACCGCTTTTTGGCGGTTTTCGGTGTAATTTAACAATATCTCGGGAACG
>NW_007465430.1:0-334 GCF_000475195.1 Diaphorina citri | reverse complement strand
TTATCCCTATTTATATGTTCATTTATCTTTTCTTTCAAAGTGCTCCTTCCTGTTCTTTTGTTCTTTTTGCACACTTTCTTCGTTTTCCATTGTTTCTTTTCTTTCTTCTTGTTCTTCTTCATATTCATAATTTCCTTCCTTTTCTTTCTTCCGTTTGTCTTCTGTTGTTTCTTTATTCTGATAGTTTTCTTCCTAATAGTTTTCTATAATTATCTAGTTCTTCATTCTTCATTTTACTCGTATGTATTTCCTTTTTGTCTCCTGTCACTTCCTTTTGTGTGCTCTATCTTGTTGTCTTGTTTTTTCTTTTTGTTTTCCTTTGTTTTCTTCATTT
>NW_007465429.1:0-334 GCF_000475195.1 Diaphorina citri | reverse complement strand
CCTACAGTAGGTACATTTGTTTGATGTGACATTTAATCCGTACATTGATTTTAGCAAATAGGTTCCTTCACTCCGCATCTTTTCACTTCTCTACATTTTTCGAACTAGTGCATTAAAACGTAGGTAAGTCTCATCCACTATGCATAGACCTTAAACTAAACATTTTGAAAACCATGAATGTACTTACGATGAAAAAGCTTATAAATGTACATTCTATTCTACATTTTTTGAACTGGCGCATTCGAACGCAAATCTTATTAGAACTTAAATCTCTAGGTATGTAAAATTGTACACCTTAAAACTGACCATTTTGAAACCATAAATGTACATTGGA
>NW_007465428.1:0-334 GCF_000475195.1 Diaphorina citri | reverse complement strand
CTCAACTCCCTTCCCTCCTCCATCTGCTCATCCTTCTAACCTTCCGTAATTTCAAGTCCTCTCTTTCCCCTCCTTTTCAGCCTCCGTCTTACCCCTTCCTTCCTTAAATTCCTCCTCCTTCATCCTTCCTCTTTCTTTACTAACTTCTCCTTCTATTCCTCTTCTTCCATCACCCCCTTTTCTTCTCTAAATTCCTCCTCCTTCTCTTCCTCCTCCTTCTCTTCTGTTTTTGAAGAGAGAGAAAATTTATTTACGTCCGTCACGTCAAGTCAGCTTGTGAAGTCCTGTCAGCTCAGTTTAGGACTTCGGGACAGACATTCAGTCAGCAAGAGGC
>NW_007465427.1:0-334 GCF_000475195.1 Diaphorina citri | reverse complement strand
TTGAATTTAATTACATTGATTTTTCTCTCGATCTGATCGTACGATCAACCAACTTAGTTAATTGCTTTGTAAGCGCTAGGTCGCTCATTCGATTCCCACCCGGTACGAACTTTATCCTAAACAGCTAAGGTTCGTTCTCGGAACGGCTGACATTTTCCCATCTTGTCCTAATTTTCCCTTCGATTTCGGAACGATAAGGTGCCTACATAAGGAGAATACCAAGGAAAAACATACACATCCACCATTTTTCCAGTGGAAGTGCCAATTTTACAACTACAAAAATTACTCTAGAATAAGTCAGTATGGTAAACTTACAAACTACAAAAATACCATG
>NW_007465426.1:0-334 GCF_000475195.1 Diaphorina citri | reverse complement strand
TCAGAGAGTGCTAAAAGTAGCACCATTCGATTCCGCGTGAAAAATCACATGGGATTAACTATTCACTTGCTTATTTGGGAACGGTTCACGAATAAAAGGGAAATTTGTCGACACAGGGAAGTATCGAACCCGCAACTTCTCAACCGTAAGTCAGACAGTACTAAAAGTAGCACCATTCGATTCGGCGTGAAAAATCACATTGATTAGAATATTCACATCCGAATGACCAAATGTTTTCGATGTCTCTTACCGTTTTTTTTTTTTTTTTTTTTTTTTTTTTTTACTTTGGTTAATATCTGGATGGGTGATTATCCGATTTTTACCAAATTGTTAC
>NW_007465425.1:0-334 GCF_000475195.1 Diaphorina citri | reverse complement strand
TAATAGTCACTAGTGGGATTCAAACCCGTGTCCTCCAGCTTAGCAATCAATCGCTTAACCACTGCTACCGAAGTTAGTTATGAATTCAGAACAGGCGTCAAAACAATTAGCAAGAGAGGTGCTGTTACCTGTCACCATAGATCGAGATATGCCAGCTGAATATTAAATATTTTGCCAACTTACCTGAGGAAGCAGAAGCACATGGGTCGAGAAGGATTTTGAAAAGGAGTGAGTGAGTTTTAAAGAGGAAATGCTCTTTACGGTGGACTATTGTTGTAGCGGCTTTAGCTTTAGCCGAATGCTGATGAATTTCTTTTCCCTGTTAGGCTGGTTA
>NW_007465424.1:0-334 GCF_000475195.1 Diaphorina citri | reverse complement strand
GGCGAGAGAGAGAGAGAGAGATAGCGATAGCTATAGCTATAGCGGGAGGGGGGGGGGAGAGAGAACAGAGAAATGGATAAAGAAAGAAGAGAACAACAAATTAAAGTGAGAAATGCAGAGGAGTAGAAACTAAGAAATAGTTTTTTTTCCACAAGTTTTCGATCAAATAAAAATTAATGGAGAATCCCCACAATCTGGCAACATGTCAAATTGAAATCAATTGACAACAACACCTCTTCACTCTTTGGAGGACGTTTTTTTTTAAAGGGGTTCACTGTATAACTTGCCTTTTTTTGAAGAGGTTTAGAACTTGATTGAAAAAGACACGAAAGAA
>NW_007465423.1:0-334 GCF_000475195.1 Diaphorina citri | reverse complement strand
GGTGTGTATAGGGAATTTGTGAAATGAAAATATCATTTTGATCAAAGAGCGCCCCAAGGCTTTGTTGACACGTGTTCCAGGGTACATTTTACCCTTTAATTTGACGAAAATTTGCCTCGATAACAAATGACGGTAATTTGGTTACACCAAATCGCGATCGGCATTGTAAAAACCCACACATTTTTTCTTGATTCAATAATAATTTTGATTTATTTTCTTTATTTCTTTGAACCTCGCAACCGCTTTCGTATACTTCAAGAAAAAGAATATTTTGATTATTCCAAATTTTTACTATTTGTAAAATGCTTCATACAGTTTTTTCCCTTCTTCTTTT
>NW_007465422.1:0-334 GCF_000475195.1 Diaphorina citri | reverse complement strand
ACGGGGTGCAGTTAGCCTCTTGAAGACAATCGAGTAGCGACATTTTCAGAAGAAGAAATATATCTCAAGGTAGAAACACACTACTTACTACCATCACGTCACGGAGCTCACGTGAACGCATGGGGAGTCAGAAAGATGTAGTTCAAAGTTTTCCCATAATATTGTAGGTAATTTCGTATAATAGCCACATTGCCCTCACGTCACGTGTGCTCACTTGACGTGATGGTAGAGTGTTTTTACCTTCAGTTTCACGGAAAATATTTTCTTCGGTTTCCTTCCTTTTTTTTTCACTGAAAGATTTTAGTCAATTCTTTTATTTTATTCCACTCATTTC
>NW_007465421.1:0-334 GCF_000475195.1 Diaphorina citri | reverse complement strand
CCCAAGAACTTCCTTGAATAACATGCAACTTCATACGAGGGGGAGGTCTTGTTTAGAGGAAATGGCCAGATATGAGAGAATAGAATAGTCATGGCTTTGCTTTAGTGAGCACCCGACACCAGGAAGGACCTTCTGACACATGAAAATGGGAAATGGGCTACCCCATTAAATCCATTGATAAATAGGATTTACTCTTTTTCCGGAACAGGAGCTTCGTTACTTCATATGAAGTGCATTATAGTAGTTCAGTGAACTATTCAATAGATCAGTTGCGCTTACTTGGGTGATGTTTCAAAGTCATAGAGCAGAAAAAATGAGGACCAACGGAATTTTT
>NW_007465420.1:0-334 GCF_000475195.1 Diaphorina citri | reverse complement strand
AAAAAGTAATAAGCCTCTAAAAGTACTTTGGTAGGGTAATTTTTATTCACCTTTAAAATCATTGAACAGGCCAACATAAAATTAAAATTACCTGTGTCATCTGATCAAATGAAACTGATTTCCCTGCCTACTTACAAAAAGAAAAAAAGAAGTCATGCTAATTTCTTTTGGTCTCAACTTCTAGAAAAATCTACTACTTAAGTAGGTACCACTTGGTTTAAAAATAAAATATTAGAAAATGGAGGTAATAACAGTGGATAAAAGGAAACAAAAAAAGGTAGTTTAATACCTAACAACTTTTCAATGAGGGATTTCAAGAGAAAAATGAAGTAGA
>NW_007465419.1:0-334 GCF_000475195.1 Diaphorina citri | reverse complement strand
TTTAGACTGCTGGGGTAAAGGGACTTTTCAGTCCTATTCGGGCAGGATAAACAAGGTATATTCTATTCTATTCTATTAAATCTTCTCTTCCTTTCTACCTCTTTCTTCCATCTTAAGTAGGTAACTACAACAAACTCCCTAGATTTCAACAGATTAGTTGATTTAAGTTGGCCACCAGATTATTATAATGTTTAATAATAGGTACTACCTTCTTCTCTCTCCCCAAGCCAGCCTAGTTAGCTTAGTTGGTAATGCATCTGCCTTGTAAGCGCTAGGCCGCGGGTTCGATTCCCGGCCGGGGCGGATTTTATCCTGATGGGATAATGTTCGTTCT
>NW_007465418.1:0-334 GCF_000475195.1 Diaphorina citri | reverse complement strand
TGGTGAAGACTTGGCGTGGGCCAGTACATTAACCCGGAGGTCCTGAAGAAGGATAGCACTCCCCAAGCGCCGCCCCCGCCGAAAAAGTCGAAAGTGACCTCGTATGAGTTTGGCAAGTTTGACTCGTGGTGAAGACTTGGCGTGGCACAGTGCTATGTTAAGGCCCGTTCACTCTTGGCCTTTGGAAAAAAATCGTGTCGTACGTATGTGGGAACATTCTCATTTAAACTACCTTGCCTACATACAAGACATACGCGAAAAAATGGATGAAACTCACGACAAGTGTGAACAGGCTCTAAAGGCCCCATTTGTCTGGAGTTTCATCCGATTTTTT
>NW_007465417.1:0-334 GCF_000475195.1 Diaphorina citri | reverse complement strand
GTGTCATGCGCAGAAACCAAAACTCGTCGAGCATCGTCACGATCCCCAAAAAAAATGCGTTGCGAAATCTGTCTATTAGAGCGAAAAAAGGTTGAAAAAATATTGTAGGTACCTATCCAGGAGACGCAAGGCGTTTTACTTCTTTATTTATTTATTTTCTAAGTCATTTAGGTATCTTAGCAAATAGGTTCATTTTAAGATGCAGGTAGATCAAAAGATTCCCCATGGATCGCAGTCCAAAAGTTGTACGGTTCGCCTACTTCGCCTTCGCCCGATATTTAGGGCCAAAGTTCCGCTATTCACAGCTAGGTTTAGAAAACTCTCATAAAAAAAA
>NW_007465416.1:0-334 GCF_000475195.1 Diaphorina citri | reverse complement strand
AAGAAACAAGCTGGGCCCGTCCCTCCGGGAATTTTTTAGCCCGTAGTTTATTCGATCGTGGTTAAAGAAAATCAGTACTTAAATACCTACCTAATTTGTTTAATATTCAGTTTATTATTATTATTAATTTGATTTTTGATTTATTTTCATATAATGATTTAAAATCAAGACTAGAGCCCGTTCTCCCTGTATTCCTTTTAATGTTTCCTAATAACTACCAATATAATGTTTAAGTCACCCATCCATTTTTTGGCCGTGCTCGGCGTAGCTTAACACAGGTGACGCTAAAACTGGTCTTAAATTATCGACTGAAGTGTTATCTAAAACTTTCTCG
>NW_007465415.1:0-334 GCF_000475195.1 Diaphorina citri | reverse complement strand
GTACAAAGGTATTCTTTAACCATGATCGAATAAACTACGGGCTAAAAAATTCCCGGAGGGACGGGCCCTGCTTGTTACTTGGTCTACCACTCTCACTCCCCCTTTATCATTCTCTCTCTCATTCTTATTTATTAATTTTGCTTCATACATGTGTAGGTATGTAGACAGTTAGGTTATTGGGTCAAAATTTGTTTTACCATTTTGTTTGTAAATAAATACCTAGCTTTATATATGTATACTTTTGAGAATCCAAATCAATTTGAGAGCAATGAAAGTGAAGGAACCAATCATAACAGTCATATCTCAAAAAAAAAAAAAAAAAAAAAAAAAAAAA
>NW_007465414.1:0-334 GCF_000475195.1 Diaphorina citri | reverse complement strand
TCCTTAAACGAGAAACCTCTTTAAACGAGAAAAATGACCTAGTCCCTTGGGTTCTCGTTTATCCAGGTTCGACTGTATCCCTCTAGCAGGTAGAAAACATTTTGCTTGAATAATGTACTTACCAGTGGTGTCATGTTGTCAATTCAATGAAAGTATTTAAAGACGTATTCATTACAGGAGAGGGACGCTGGATGAACTTAAATTCTATTGCGCTAAGCAGGTGAGGTATTCGGATCGACTATAACAACATTTACGTTACAGAAGCAATGAAATATCTGAAAGAGAAACAAATTGAATATTAGAAAAATGAATAATGTAGGTAAAATACTAGACT
>NW_007465412.1:0-334 GCF_000475195.1 Diaphorina citri | reverse complement strand
AAACGAGATGTGTCACCGAAAATTTTGACGGGACGAAAAAGTTTGCGACACATCATTATACCCATTACCCATGCTATATTTGGTATACGACTTCTTTGTGTGACCATTTACTCTTTCACTAATTGGTTCATTTCTAGATGATTTGTGAATGGAACCTCTTTGTTGATTGGTTGATTCTATGGTTAGCTGTCATGTTAGTTAATTGAATTTCATGATCCTTTAACGGTGTTATGTTGAAGTCTCTGTCGAATTCAGGACATCTTTGGTCTGGTTTCCCAGTTGATCAGATTCTTATGATCTCCACATATTATATTGGTTTACTCTTTTCACAATC
>NW_007465411.1:0-334 GCF_000475195.1 Diaphorina citri | reverse complement strand
CCATAGCAGTTACAGTTCCCTCTGTCAAACCTCTTTAAAAAAAAATCCCTTGCTGAAGAAATAGCAAAGGTTGAGTACAAAGGGCATCCACTCGTGAAATTTTGTAGCCAAAACCAAATGTCAGCCCAAAAGCGATCACCCTAGGGCTGACGAAAAACGCCGACCCCGTCGGTACACGGGAAAAGGCGAAGAAAAAAGAAGAAGGAAGTTCGATAGTGGAAACTGTTACTGTTAGGGCCTTATCGTCCCGAAATCAAAGAGAGAAGGAAAACAGGATAGGAGAAAGCCAGCCGTTCCGAGAACGAAATCAAAGAGATAAGAAAGACAGGATGCC
>NW_007465410.1:0-334 GCF_000475195.1 Diaphorina citri | reverse complement strand
CGATGGTTCTTCTTAGAAGCCCAATCGTTTCTTTTGGTTTTTGTCGCCAAAATGATCATTCTACGCGACTCTTCGTTACAATCGTTTATAACGTTACATTATTGTAAACGATTTTTAATAGATAGGTAGGTACCTACAAGTACCCAATCCCAAGCCTATAATAACTCTTTAACCTGATTTTCCTTCCATGTCTTTTCATGCTCAGTAACTTTCGCCAAATATTTCTATCCGCTTTCATGCTTGATAAAATTTTCACCAAATATTTTCCAATCTAAAATATTGTTTCACCTAATCTACTTCTTGATCCAGTGATTTTTCATCTCCCTGGTTTAAT
>NW_007465409.1:0-334 GCF_000475195.1 Diaphorina citri | reverse complement strand
ATGATTGACATAACCAAAAGAGACCCCAAGACACTGAAGATGTTGAGTTGCAAGTGTTATAGGAACTATGACTCAGAGATCGTACATATTTAAAAAACTTAGGGAGAAAAACATGAGCAATGTAGGTAGGTATAGAAACATAGGCAATGCACAGCAAGTAAGGGAAATATGTACCTACATAAGTCATGTGTACATGCCATGTGTAACATAGGTAGCAAGTGAGGCCTCGAGATATGTGTCCCTATATATCTGTTTGTTCGGGCCCTTTTTAGCTCCGTCGGAGCCCTTTTTACAAGGGATTATTGAGATGTCCTTATGTCCGGGGAAAAAAAGT
>NW_007465408.1:0-334 GCF_000475195.1 Diaphorina citri | reverse complement strand
CAAGTACCTACCTCTACGTATATTATGATGAATGAGTTTAGAAAACAGGTCTTCATTTTTGTAAGTACGTAATAGGTACCGTAAACTGAGGTGACTTTGCACCACTTTTACTCAAATTTTTGGATACCTTGTTATAACTTTGCAACCAAATAGTTTTCAGCGTTAAAAATGCTATGAAAAGGTAGCCAAAGAGTTTAGCTTTATTTTTAATTAATTTGATTATACATTTAGGTTGTCCTTCTATTTTATTTTTTTAGTCAAAGTTTGGTGCAAAGTCTCCCATAGGACGGGTTGACATTGCACCAAAAATTTCAACCATCTACTGTGGCTTTCA
>NW_007465407.1:0-334 GCF_000475195.1 Diaphorina citri | reverse complement strand
AGGTGCTTTAGAAAAGAACACAGAACAATGATTTACTACTGGTAAAAATTAGAAAAATTCTCTGGGCCCCAACCGGAATTTTAAAGATCGTTCCTTTTTTACCATTAGTTGTATAGGGCAATAAAGGACTTTTTTAAAAAAGTTCCGGTTGGGGCCCAGGGAATTTTTCTAATTTTTACCAGTGGTAAATTAATGTTCTGTGTTCTTTTCTAAAGCACCTGATTCAAAAATGGTGTAAAAATATTGAGAAAAAAAGTTACGTTAACATTCATCTCCAGAAACATGCATTTTCAGCAAAAAACTGATCCTTGTTTTTGATTTTTCTTTTTTTACT
>NW_007465406.1:0-334 GCF_000475195.1 Diaphorina citri | reverse complement strand
GAAGGATTAAAAAAAAAAGTTTGATAGAGGGAACTGTGACTGCTAGAGTCTTATCGTCCCTCCCGTAAGCCAAGAGAGAAAGAAGTCACTTAGTCGTAACGTAGTTACCTCCATAGGTATCCCGGTTTTGAACTTTTTCTTCATACTTATCGTGGTAGGTAGATAGATAGGTACCTATCTAGTTTTTATTTCGCGGTATTTTTTTAACTATGGACACGCAATAGATCAGTTGCGCTTACTTGGGTGATGTTTCGAGGTCATAGAGCAGGAAAAATGAGGACCAACGGAATTTTTCTTTTTCTCCTACGACTTCTAGAGCCCGAGATAAATCGAT
>NW_007465405.1:0-334 GCF_000475195.1 Diaphorina citri | reverse complement strand
TTTTATGACTATACAATCTAGATGTATTAAGGTATGATATGATTGTTTTATAAATAATTACCCCCGGGTGTCTAGACTTAGAGACCGGGTGAGGGGGGTGGAGAAGCAACAAATTCCTACTTTGACTTATACCTCTTTTGATCCTAATGGCGGAACTGGTCTCATGAAAACACCACTGGCTTCCAGACCTTCCATTACCATTCCAGTTAGTTGCAGTCAGGAGCTCCTCCCTTGGTCACAGAGGCGGATTTTGGGCCCCCAAAGCGAAGGCCGGTGGAGCCACCACTGCTCTGGTCAATCGGACAAAAAGCAATATGTTTGGTATTTCATTATT
>NW_007465404.1:0-334 GCF_000475195.1 Diaphorina citri | reverse complement strand
CCTTTATTGGGTTCATGTTTTATAATCCTCGAGAAGCCAGCCTAGTTAGCTTGGTTGGTAGCTCGTCTGCCTTGTAAGCCGAGGGTTCGATTCCCACCCGGGAGGGATTTTGTTCTGAACGGATAATGTTCGTTCTGAGAACGGCTGGCGTTTTCTTATGCTGTCCTCCTTCTTTCTTAGATTTCGGGACGCTAAGACCTTAGCATTTGCAGTTCCCTCTATCAAACCCCTTTAAATAACACCTCCACACTTTATTATTTTTTATTTATTTATTATTATTATTTTTTTTTTTACTCATAAACTGATGATTTTGTATTTAGAGCTATAGGGATTC
>NW_007465403.1:0-334 GCF_000475195.1 Diaphorina citri | reverse complement strand
TTAATAAGTTCTGGGTTCGAAACCGAGTAATTGCGTTATGTTTGAAACGAAACATTTTTGTACATAACTGAATAAATAACCAACTACTCACATTAACCTTACCCAGCCTGAGTGGGACCGGTAAAAGCCAGCAGTACATGGAGTACTAGTACCCAGATGGGTCACCCATCCAAGTACTATCCACGCTCGACGTTGCTTAACTTCAGTGATCCAACGAGAACTGGTGTATTCAACGTGACAAAGCCGCTGTCTGAATTACCTGGTTTATGGAATTTATTCATTCTGTTCTTTGTTGTCTGCAGCACGGCAATACAAATGGGTTCAAATAATATTT
>NW_007465402.1:0-334 GCF_000475195.1 Diaphorina citri | reverse complement strand
TTTTATTGCCTTTTTCACCCCTCATCCTTTTCATAGAATTTTGAATTTTCGAAAGAGAAATTTTTAATGAAATGATTTTAATTATTTTTTTCTCGCTTCACTGGTGGTCTATGATTGTATTATTTTTTGCCCCTGATGGGGGAAATTTTTTTTTGTATTTTTTCAATAGTTTGCCTTTTTTTTGCCAAGTTTGTGATGGTGTTTGCAAAAATACATGACCTTTTTTTTTCAGAGGGGCGTACTTAGGTAATTTTAAGTAGGACATTGTTCTAAATTTGAGATTGCATAGGTCGGTTACTGTCTCGTCTGGACAAATCATAATCACGTGCTATAT
>NW_007465401.1:0-334 GCF_000475195.1 Diaphorina citri | reverse complement strand
AAATAAAAAAAAAAAAAAAAAAAAAAAAAAAAAAAGATATCTATGGATGATGCTCAAAGGAAAGAATTAAGATGGTTAAGGACAAAGATGACAAGAGAAATGAAATTAGAAAACACAACGAAAGAAAAGGGCGTGATGAACTTGCTCCGTAATATTTTAGTACAATGTTGCCACAAACGTGTCCTACATACAAGTAGAGACTCTACTTGTAGTAGAGAATGTTGCGAGTGTTCTATCAGAAAGAAGCAACGAATTCAATATCAAGCGCGCCGGGAGGCGCGCGAACGTCAAGAGTTCGCAGCACCGCCCGGCCTATATTAACACGAAACAGAAT
>NW_007465400.1:0-334 GCF_000475195.1 Diaphorina citri | reverse complement strand
TCCCAATGAATATTAACCAGGTTTTCAATGAGCGCAGGGCATCAAGAGGCCATGTGATGTCATTCATGCAGAACCAAATGGGCGGTGAATTGAACAATCGAGATATCCAATCTATTGAGCGATGTCGACACTAAATACCAATGTGAGAAACAATAGATACATAGAACCATGTCCACTCTGGACAAAATGGCCATGGATAAGTTGGAATTAGGAATGCTGGAATAGTTGGATAGCCCATAGCCATTGGCAAATCATTATTAGGATATCAGTCAAGGAACTGAAAGACAGAAAGAAATGGAGTGAAAAGGAAAAATAATAAATAACAATAACAAAC
>NW_007465399.1:0-334 GCF_000475195.1 Diaphorina citri | reverse complement strand
GACCCTGGTTTTATGTGCGTTGTTGATCCGTGTAATTTTTAACGAACATAAGTAATATTCTGAACTAAACATGTTCAACATCCACAGCTCTAGCCGTTACAGTAAAAGATTGAATAACTGTCTAAAAGTTATGGGGTAATCCCCCTAATTCAGTATTGAGATTCAAACGACGATTTCCCTATAATATTAATACCCAGATCAATCTGTGGGATTGAACTCAATCCTGATATCATACGCTATGCTCTAAAGTCTAAACCTCGACTAGAAGTACTCCACCTACTAGATTACTAGAAAACTTGTAAGACATACTGTACATTGTTTGACTTTGAGCTTG
>NW_007465398.1:0-334 GCF_000475195.1 Diaphorina citri | reverse complement strand
GAAGAATTTGGGGAATTTCGAAGGGATTTTAATGAAGGCAGAGTTGAAAGACACCCCATAATCCTGATGGTAGGTTCGTATGAAGGTATAGATATAGGTTTTGGTAGGTAGGTATGTAGGAAGGCACGAAGGAAGGTAGCTATGTTATGTTGTACCTGGAACTCAGCATTAGTTGAGGGTCAGGGGGTTTTAGGTCACCTTTTATTACGGGGCGGACAGCTATCAACCCAATTCTTTGCGGACCACTTGATTATTATTAAGGTTAAGGTTAAGGTTAAGGTTAGCCCCACCGACACCTATACAGGCAAGGGCCTCTTTCAAGAGCTAAACAAAT
>NW_007465397.1:0-334 GCF_000475195.1 Diaphorina citri | reverse complement strand
ACTTTAAGATAGCGGTCATAACTTTTTCCTACTGAACACGAACATAAAGGAAAATATCACCACTAAACTCAGTCACCATTCAAAGCAGTGAAATTATCTTTTTGGTAAGTTTTTATTTAGTTTTATACATAGAGGCAACAGGTCATATATCCCTTGAGTCCTCAATTATCCAGGTTCGACTGTATTGAATTTCTTCAAATCGATTATTTCTTTGTTCGTCCTACACATTTTATGTAGATCCTCTCTTTTACATTTTCACGCTCCCTCTCTCACTTGCAAGTGAGGGGACACTGAACTTTCAGTTTGATTGCACATCACTTTCTCAAATATTTTT
>NW_007465396.1:0-334 GCF_000475195.1 Diaphorina citri | reverse complement strand
ACATACACGGAACACTTTCCCTCAGGAATTCCTCTGCTTAAGTCCACAAATTGTGTGTGTAAAAATTTGCATCCTCGTATTATGCAAAATGGAATAACCTTACTTTACATGAAATAGCTAGTATAACATTACCTGAAATACCATATTGTTACCTTTAAAGTTCCCATGTGTGAAACCAGATGTGAAATAGAAGAGATGAGCGCTTGTATTTTACTAAAAGCTTACATGAAGGTAAGAGAACTTACAGATAATGGACTGAGAACATAAAAATAATTAACTTAGGGCAGGTGTGAATGGAGCTATAAAAAAAAAAAAAAAAAAAAAAAAAAAAAAA
>NW_007465395.1:0-334 GCF_000475195.1 Diaphorina citri | reverse complement strand
CTCTCTACTTTAGAGAAGATAAAAAGGATATGAGAAATCAAAGAGAGAGAGAGAGATAGAGAATGAAAGAAAGAGAAGGAAGAAAGAAAACAGAAATAAGTAGAGAGAGAGAGAAAAGAGCTAAGTTTTCTATTTGTTTTGTTACTTCCCCAAATTCGAAATTATTTCGGGGTTTGATTTGCGGTCGATTAGGGAGCGATCTATGGAGAATATTGCACATCACTCTTTTAAAAAAAACTCATAGCAATAAAACAACTACTACATTAGACTTGTGTGGTCTGTGTCGTAGCATACCCACAGTAGGTATGCCTCTCATCGGATGAGAGATAAGAGA
>NW_007465394.1:0-334 GCF_000475195.1 Diaphorina citri | reverse complement strand
CACATTCATATGAAAACTGGGAATAAATTCTACTCATTTCCTCTCACTTGAAACTTGAAACATTGGGATGGCTTGGAAAATTGGGATGCTGGTGTGATAATCCAGAATCTCAGTCTCAGTTGTCTGTATACAAATGAATCTATGTCATCAGGGCATGAATGATCAGTTAAATATATAAAAAGGTTGTTGTTGCTTGATTCCAAGTAATATATTGATCTGTTGCTACAAAAAAAAAAAAAAACATACTGATTGCAGAGTAAAAATAATTATTCTTTTGTCATTTTATTACAAATCTTATTTACATGCACAGAAATATAGTGTGGGTGAAATGAAA
>NW_007465393.1:0-334 GCF_000475195.1 Diaphorina citri | reverse complement strand
AGAGATAGTATTGGTCTACAAAAATTGTTGATTCAAGATTGATCAAACCAAATCACTTTGATTTAGATAATCAAGGGGTCGATATTTTTAATTTGATTTAAACTACCCAATTGAATAATGTTTATTTTATAATAAGTACTAGAAAGAAAATAAGAAGGATTCATCCTATCTGTTGGTGTTTTTCCAACCTCAGCTAATTATCTAGCTGAAAGCAAGCGCCGTAACACTCATTCTTGAAAATAACCTTGTTTACTTTTTTTTTTTTCTACTGTGTCCCTTTACCTTTCCTTATCTCATTAAAAATGCAATTCTCTGACATGCTTAAAAAATCTAA
>NW_007465392.1:0-334 GCF_000475195.1 Diaphorina citri | reverse complement strand
TTATTACATATGGGTACATGAGTAAAAGGAATTATTTGATGTGATCTCGAAGTTCCTCGCACATAACCTTCCTCTGATTCAATAAAACTATGTATTTTAAGTTTTTAAGTCATTGTTGGGATTTGAACCATAGGACTCTTGGCTATGAATCCAATGCCTAACCATCTGTGTACTGTTGGAACGAAAACCTCTCTACTATCAAGACACCTCAAACGCAGGTACGCAGGGGTTTAAATTCCTTCAGGAATTCTGAAAACCCATTTTTAGTCCGTCCTTCCTTTATTATTACAAAAGTAATAAAAAGGTATAAGGGACGGACTATTGTATTCGCTTC
>NW_007465391.1:0-334 GCF_000475195.1 Diaphorina citri | reverse complement strand
CTGGGCCACGTAACGGATACGTTACCCTCATCAATTGAAAACATGACTTGGGTTACCTCCACAACATCCAGATTTAAATCAGAACACCTAAAAGGGTCCTTGGACATATTCTCAAGCAATTTATCAAAAATGAGCACAATAATCTCTCACTAGAGGAAGAAAAACGCAATTTTCCAGGATAGCGGAATTCTTACTGAAAGGTCTTGAACAACAAAAAGTATCAAATAATATTGAAAACAATATTTGGGATGTACCCTAGTAATATCATCCGTATTGAACAGGTAGAAGCGAAGTTATGGGCATTTTTCGAAGTGTCCAAGTAATTTTGTGGGTG
>NW_007465390.1:0-334 GCF_000475195.1 Diaphorina citri | reverse complement strand
TCCGATATGACGCCGTCCAGGGGCTGGCCGTCGATGGCCAATATTTGGTCTCCTTCGTGTAGTCGGCCATCTCTGAAACGATAGAAAACATTGAATTTAATTTTCCAAGTTTACACTGATAGTAAAAAAAAACAGTGTTCATTTTATACGTCATCTCATGTATGTTTTTAACAATTTGAAACGCGTCTGCAGCAAATCTTTGCTCAGAGAGATCTATTTTGCCATGGTTCAATCCTTACCCTTAGTGCAATACTGCATAGTAGCAGGGGGCGGAGCTTACTCAAACTTAATGACACCACTGAACAGGACTCATTCTGGCAGGATAAACAAGGTA
>NW_007465389.1:0-334 GCF_000475195.1 Diaphorina citri | reverse complement strand
CTGGGTCTAGGTATAGGGGGCAAAAGGAGAAGGGGTAGGCCGAAACTGAGGTGGAGAGATAAAATGGAGGAGGACCTTAGAGAGAAGGGATAGAGAAAAGAGGAAGCATTGGATAGACGGAAATGGAGGAGTAGAATACAAGATGGAAACGCCGACCCCAAATAGAGTTGGGATAAGGTAGAGTAAAAGAAGAAGAAGAATGAAGTCTTTCTGAAACAGGTGCCAGATTCACCAAATACAGGTGACACTCCTAGGCATCAAGGAATGGCGATGACCTGGCATTATCCACTGTCTAGGTTCTAGGAGGCCGAGAGACATAAATCATCATTTGCAA
>NW_007465388.1:0-334 GCF_000475195.1 Diaphorina citri | reverse complement strand
AAGGTTTAGAAAGGTACAAAAGCTTTGAAAGGTACCAATACAAAGGGGTTCAAATGGAAAAAGTAAGTAAAAAAAAAAGATTTAATGATCCTTTTTTGGGACCAGTTTTGCGGATGGGACGGTCCTCTGCTTTTGGTATGGGTAATATGTCACATGTCACACGGACCGACAGAGAAACCAGAAGTATTCAGTTGATCGCATGGTGAAGTTTGTACGTCAACATGAGATGATACGATGATGGGAGTATTTGTCAATAGTCCCGTGGTGGTGCAGTGGCGGGCTCCGGGGTAGTAGAAGCGTGTGGTGCAGTGGCGGGCTGATGCAATATCCTCTG
>NW_007465387.1:0-334 GCF_000475195.1 Diaphorina citri | reverse complement strand
ATTTTCTGTTTAAATCGTATCGAAATGGTTGATCCCAGAAAGATCCAACGTATACATGTGCAACTTCTGGTGTCTGTAGTATTTTTCCTGTGAACAAAACAAAAGGGAAAAAAGACCATTACTCATACATGCACTTCTACCTATATGGGTGAAAGAAGGGTGATTATGGGCCTAGTTTACCTAACCTGAATTAGGTAGATCCAGGAATGTAACGAAAGAAACTAGTTAATATTCAGAGACCTCTTCCTGAAAATTACACTTACCTAGAGACCACATGAGTGCCCCATACACCCTCATTAGTTGCTGATGATCAATCATATCAGCTTTATTGAGA
>NW_007465386.1:0-334 GCF_000475195.1 Diaphorina citri | reverse complement strand
TAATATCTGATGAGGACACACACTATCAGGTAGGCCTGACACCTCATCAGGTCTACCAGATAGTGAGTGTCTGGTTATGGTTACCTAACCAAGTATTCACCTACAATAACTTCAGTTTTAAAAATACATATTTAAAGAAGGGGAAAAATCAGTTATACCTGTGAACTGTACAGTTTGTTCCCCTCTCTCTAAAAAATCAGTCTTATTAAGAGATAAAAAGAACAAAAAACAAAAGCAATATTGTTAGGCATTCTGGAAAAAAAAACCTAGTGAAAGCCTCAGTTCCGGTGTGGGTAAAAGTTCAACACACGTCCATGTTCCATGGCAAAACAAA
>NW_007465385.1:0-334 GCF_000475195.1 Diaphorina citri | reverse complement strand
GATCCTGTTTGAAAGATGACTCTTCTAATACTCAATTGGATATTATGTTAACTTGACATGAAAGTTCCGTAAAGTTGTCTGTGTAGTTTTTTGTCCGATTGTGGTGTTCATTTTAATTTCATGCAAAACTAACAGGACTCCTTGATTGCCGAGGTTAATGACCGGACATGTGTACAATAATCTCGAAGTTGTTTACAAGATCAGATCTTCTTTACAAAATTGCTGAATTTAAGCTTTTTTTTTGCGTTGAGCTGGATTCTTTTCAGCAAAACTGTCTTCTGTGATTATATTTATCAACGATTTCACGAGAATGACTTACATACTTTAACATGGA
>NW_007465384.1:0-334 GCF_000475195.1 Diaphorina citri | reverse complement strand
AAAAAAAAAAAAAAAAAAAAAATATATCTCCATCATCTCATGCAGTTCGACCCTCGTAAATGAATGGGGCGTAAGTGACAAAATCGCGATTTTGAGTTAACTATAGAGAAACACTTGATACAAAAAGTGCTTTTTGTAGCACGAACAGGCGTAAGTGAATTCCAAACCAGTGTGAAGATAATAAAAAAATATGTCCAGGCGTATCTGATATTTCAATAGGTACAAAATTGTAACCCACAAAGACTTAAGTACACTTACGCCTCTTTTATTTGAAATTTTACTACCTAGGTACTATAGAACTTTCTAATTTTAAACACACAGAGGCGTAACTGAT
>NW_007465383.1:0-334 GCF_000475195.1 Diaphorina citri | reverse complement strand
ATGACCATTTCAGGGTTGGTCTCTTTGGCGCGTTCCGCGGGATTTCTCTGGGACCTGTTTCAGATGAAAGTTTGAAGGGATTTCTTTCTTTTAGAACGCTGGGAGTTTTCTTCCTTTTGTTTTCTGTGGTTCATGTGTCTTAGGTTACAAATACTATTCACCATTCAGTTCTGACTCTGATTATTTCGAAACTTAGGTTAGGTTACCTAGGTACTTAGGTACTCTAAAACACAGTAAAATTCTGGCCCCTGCCTTCGAGCACGGATAGAGACGTTGGGTCGGGAATAGGTACGTGCATTCTATGCATGTAGTGTATTTGCGACACGGCCTTTGC
>NW_007465382.1:0-334 GCF_000475195.1 Diaphorina citri | reverse complement strand
AGAGAGAGAGAGAGAGAAAGAGGGAGAGAGAGAGAGAGATTGCAGAAGGTAGATTGGTGTAGATAACTCTAATAAAGTAGAGGAAAAAGTAAGCATGGAGAGGGAGGGAGAAAGAAAGGGATGTGAGGGGGAATGGAAGATAAAGGATGGAGAGAGAAGAGAGGGAAGGGGAAGAGGATGTAAAGAAGAGGGGGAGAGAAGAGGAAGATAAGAACTAAAAAAAAAGAGTAGAAGGGAAATAGAAAGGAGATGGATAAAGAGGAAGATGAAGAGGGAAGAAAAAGAAAGGGAGGGATGAGTTTAAGCTTTTCCAATTAATAGAAATTTACTGAAG
>NW_007465381.1:0-334 GCF_000475195.1 Diaphorina citri | reverse complement strand
TACCAATCCAAGTGCCAAGCAAGGACACGCACACTTTGCCAGTCTCGTAGAGGTTGGGGTTCAGCCGGTCGCTACAATCGCTTAGATAGTGACACAGTGGCGTAGCCTGGGGTTAGCTACTGGGTAGATAGAACAGAATTTCACTTACCACTCCAAGTGCCAAGCAAGGACACGCACACTTTGCCAGTCTCGTAGAGGTTGGGGTTCAGCCGGTCGCTACAACAGCTTAGATAGTGACACAGTGGTGTAGCCTGGAGGTAGTTACTGGGTAGATAGAACAGAATTTCACTTACCACTCCAAGTGCCAAGCAAGGACACACACACTTTGCCAGTC
>NW_007465380.1:0-334 GCF_000475195.1 Diaphorina citri | reverse complement strand
TATTGGAGTAGGTAATGGGTTCAGTGGAGTAGTTTTGGAGCTAAATAAAAGATTTTTAATAATAATAATAATAATAATGAACTTATTATACCTACTGTATGCCTTTTTTCCCTCTACTTTACTCATTTAATTTTTTTTATTAGAAATATAGGTAGCTTTCTAAATTTGTTTATGAAAATAAAAAAAAACCTACTTTTGTATTTCATTAAAATAGAGCCGAATTTTTTTTTGAGTTGATTTTGATTTGTTTGTTTCTTTATTTATTTATTTTTTTTTTTATGAAAATTGATTTCACTTCTGATTTTTAACAAAAAAAAAAAAAAAAAAAAAAAAA
>NW_007465379.1:0-334 GCF_000475195.1 Diaphorina citri | reverse complement strand
TGGAATCTTTATTAAGATATGGAGTAACTTTGTACGTTCATACTCTTTACCTCATTCCTTCCCTCTAAGTTCATACCCTAAGTATATGATGACACCTCTATCTACTATGAATAGAGTGGTCCGGTGCCAGACTTGCCTAACCCTCAGTTTCTTCAAATGGAGCAGTTGCAAATGGGTAAAAATTATAAATAAGTGGTCGATTCCTATGTAAAAAGTTGGGCAAAATCCAAATCTGAGGTCAAAACTCCAAAAAAACAACTGTAAAAGGTCGAAAATGCAATTTTTATAATGAAAGAGTTCAAAGATTTGTGACGTCAGACTTAACGCAGTTGCT
>NW_007465378.1:0-334 GCF_000475195.1 Diaphorina citri | reverse complement strand
ATTTTTTTTTTTTTTTTTTTTTTTCCATTCCCAGTAGGTAAGTAGGTAGGTACCTACCTAGTCGGGAATAAACCATAAGATAGGTAGGTAATATTATTAGGCAGTATATACCTATTACTATTACTACCTATCTATACATACGTATAAATATAACTAGCTATAATATAAATCAATAATGCGGTTAACTTCCTACTCTTGTAACTAACCAGTCTTCTTCTCCTTCGACTTTCCCCGTGTTCAGACGGGGTCGGCGTTTTTCGTCAGCCTCTCAATCAGCTTAACTAATCAAGAATCAGTAATACCTACTAGGTGTTTATCTACATGATATTTTCCC
>NW_007465377.1:0-334 GCF_000475195.1 Diaphorina citri | reverse complement strand
AGAGAGAGAGAGAGAGAGAGAGAGAGAGAGAGAGAGAGAGAGAGATGTACTGACTCATAGAAGTGGTGTTGAATAATAAAATCACGATCTTAGACTTGATAAGGAGAGAGAGAAAGAGAAATAGAGAGAGAGAGAAAGAGAAATAGAGAGAGAGCGAGAGAGAGAAAGAAAAATAGAGAGAGAGAGAGAGAGAAAAAGAGAAATAGAGAGAGAGCGAGAGAGAGAGAGAAAGAAAGGTACGAGGGGGAGGGGGGAAGGTTGATAAGGATAGGGTACCCCTAGGAAATGAACCATCTTTTTCTATTGTGATTTGCTATTGGAATTCTCCTCCTCT
>NW_007465376.1:0-334 GCF_000475195.1 Diaphorina citri | reverse complement strand
ATTAATTGCCCAACCTATACGTATTTACCTGTTTCCTGTTTTGTAAGAGCATTATGTGAGTATCGAGGTTTTTACTTTTTTGAAAGGAAAATCTAGTGGCGAAGTGCTTGAGAAGAGTTGGGTTTAGCTTGAGATAAAACTCGAATGACCAGCCAAGTTAACTTGGAGGGTAGCGCGCCTGCCTTGTAACCTCTAGGCCGCGGGTTCGATTCCCACCCGGGGCGGATTGTATCCTGAGGAGATAGGCAAGGTTCGTTCTCGGAATGGCTGGTTTTTTTCCATCCTTTCTTCAATCTTTCTTTTATATACCGGATAATGTTCGTTCTAGGATCTA
>NW_007465375.1:0-334 GCF_000475195.1 Diaphorina citri | reverse complement strand
CGCGGTCTTGAGCTTTCTCCGCCACACACGTTCAGACCATTCAACAGACCGCGGTCAGATTCAGCCCGTTGGCGGGTCTTTGATGTGTACGTCATTTCTTCGCCTTACCTCTGTAGGTGGTACTTGCTTTGCTACTGAAGTAAAAACAATAATAATAATAAAATAGAGTTAAGCGCTTTAAAGGAAAAAAATAAATAAAAATAGTAGCTAGTATCAATAAAAAAAATTGTTATAGAAAGTAAAATTCTGATTTCGAAGTCATGTTAGTGTACATGCCAGGCCGGGACAAGTGCAATATGAGACCGAAAACATACTACAAATTGCAGCCCACCAC
>NW_007465374.1:0-334 GCF_000475195.1 Diaphorina citri | reverse complement strand
CTGGATTAGGTTGGGAATTTTCGGAAACCGATGGTGTCATTGAAAGACGGAAGCAACTTTGTAAAACGTACTACGATGAAGGTGATTTGACTTGTAATTAACTAAGGAGCGCGATACCGCTGACAAAACAATTTGACAGCGCTAGTAAGAGATAGTATACGCCACAGACCAAGTAGCCGTTTTCAGTTAGTTGTAGGTAGAGTTAAAACTACGAATAATGTAAGCAAATGGATTGAATTTGTTAAGAAAATACATAGTACTTCCTTAATTTTAAATGGGGAATTGATTACAGCTTACAACACCAACTTTTGAACCCAATCGTCAGTGGAATGCG
>NW_007465373.1:0-334 GCF_000475195.1 Diaphorina citri | reverse complement strand
TCGCTTGCAGGACGTCAGGATCTATTTCTTCCACACTCGGAATGATGTGGGTTTGGATGACTTCCATCATTGGTAACTCCAGTTCCAGCTCTCCTCTGCCGCCTGCTGTCACCCATGGGTGACTGTTGATATCCGCTAGCTGTGGAAACACAGGGAGTTTGTTTAGGTCAGCATAGAAAAGGCTAGAATTGGAATAAGAATGGAATAGAATTCGAGCATCTAAGCATAAGAATAAATTTTTTCCATTCGATTCAATTTAGCATAAGGAATTTTCACTCGCTTAACGAAATTGACAAGTATTGCGATTTTTTCTGTGAGGAGTAAGAGCTCGTTG
>NW_007465372.1:0-334 GCF_000475195.1 Diaphorina citri | reverse complement strand
TTTTTTTGTAAATGGTTTTTCTTTTTTCTATTTCCAGTACGAACATTTTCGGCGCGAGATTGTCAATTCCCAGTGTGCCAAGTTCATTGATGATCAGCAGGTTCTATTGTGGCAGCATTATACAAGGAAGAGAACCAAGCTACTCAATGAAGCTGCACAGAATAACATCAGCGGTGTCGGCAGGGATAGCTTACAGAACAATGGAAATGGTGAGAACATATACAATCATCCTTCAAAACATTCAATTCATAAAAGCAACCTCCGTGGCCGAGTGGGTATCACACTAGGCTTGCACGCTGGAGGTCCCAAGTTTGATTCCCCGCCTGGTCGAAGT
>NW_007465371.1:0-334 GCF_000475195.1 Diaphorina citri | reverse complement strand
ATGGCGGACTTTGAGCCGGCCCTAAGGTCCGTGTTTACTCGGCTGTGGCCGGGTATAGACATCAAGGGCTGCTGGTTCCACTACACGCAAGTAAGTTTGTAAATGGGGAAAGAAAGAAGAATAAAGTAGGTACCTAAAACCGGTGTGGCCTCTTCACAATTTTTGTTGATATCACATTACTAAGTTACATCCTTTACTATCTACTCGTATTATCAATTTACACTGGTCGCTACTCAATTGTCCTCACGAGGCTGATTTTTTTTTTTTTTTTTTTTTTCCTCACGAGGCTGAGTGCATCCCGAATCGAACCCGGAACCTCCGGGTTGCAAACCTA
>NW_007465370.1:0-334 GCF_000475195.1 Diaphorina citri | reverse complement strand
AAAACTTACAGGGTCTGCACTCTGCTGTCTAGGTTGTCTAGTCTTGAGGTGCTGATGTCGGTAATTAACCTGGGAATGTGTAATTTATTGGTGGTAATCCGGAACAGTTACACAAAGGCTCTTGTTGGTATAAGATCTTTTTAAAGCAAACCAATATATTCTTTAAACAAATTGTATTCGATTCCATCATCTTCAAAACCAGTGACGTCACACTTACAAGTTTGTTATAAGACCGACAAATTTATCACAACAGCTGATAAGGTACCTTGAAGACAGTTGTTGATAGCCTGACCCTAATTTGCCAACTCGCGAATTGCGAGACTAGATTGGCGGC
>NW_007465369.1:0-334 GCF_000475195.1 Diaphorina citri | reverse complement strand
TTTTTACTTTCTATTACCCTTACGTATAGGGAACCTATACAAGGTAATGAGAAAGTATTGCAATCGGTCCAAATTTTTGATTTTTGTACTTAGTATTTATTACCAACAACATTGAAAACAGTAATATAAGTTTACCATAACTTGGATATGTTCGATGCAGACATTCAACATTTTTACCATACAATTTTCAATTCCCAAAAATCAGACTCCTTTGCTTCGAAAGGGCAGGTATATCACTAAACCAAATTACATTTTCTTCTCTCCTATAATAACAATAATTTTCTTATTCGCCATCAGGTCTTTATTTAAACACGATTAAGCCCTCCAGTAAAAA
>NW_007465368.1:0-334 GCF_000475195.1 Diaphorina citri | reverse complement strand
ATCCATGAAGAGCATGAATGATGGAAATTAGTACCCTACACGCCTTACACTTGAATTTAGACCACGCTACGCCACTGGAGTAGGGCCTTCGACAATTTAAGCCCATATGTCAAATGCCACCTGATTAGATCTTTTGTGACTAGTTGACTTCTTGGCACAATGGATTTTGATTGTTTCGGACATTCTTCAGAACAATGTAGTGTTTAGTGTTCCTGAAATTCTTGGTAGCTTTTTGGTTGCACGGACTTTGACTTCTGCCTTTTGTTTGTGTTCTTTGAAGACCTCACTGGAAGTTCTTGAAATCCCCTCGGTAGACTAAACACTAACTGCACTA
>NW_007465367.1:0-334 GCF_000475195.1 Diaphorina citri | reverse complement strand
ACACAATATTCTTACCCCTCAGGTTCTATTAGACCGGGAGCTAACACAATATTCTTACCCCTCAGGTTCTATTAGACCAGGAGCTAACACAATATTCTTACCCCTCAGGTTCTATTAGACCGGGAGCTAACACAATATTCTTACTCCTCAGGTTCTATTAGACCGGGAGCTAACACAATATTCTTACCCCTCAGGTTCTATTTGACCGGGAGCTAACGTAATATTCTTACTCCTCAGGTTCTATTAGACCGGGAGCTAACGTAATATTCTTACTCCTCAGGTTCTATGCGGCCGAAATAGCTATCGGTCTGTTTTATCTTCACACTCGGGGTAT
>NW_007465366.1:0-334 GCF_000475195.1 Diaphorina citri | reverse complement strand
CCTTGCCTATAGGACATTCGGAAAAAAAAAAAAAAAAAATCTGATGAAACTCACAAGTGGGAAAAAGCCTTAAGAAACCGTGCCTAAAACTATTCTTCGGAAACCAATTAAAGTTACCTTGATTTATTTTACCATCCAAAAGTACACAAGCGGTAGAAAATAATCAGACTTGGGTACCTCTTGTATCTCTAAAACTCTACAGAAAAGCAAATTCTGTAATTTTTAGTATACCAGAGCCGCCTAGATTATCTCCTTGTATTTCGTCCGCGTCATTTCTGTCTAGTCATGATTTGTAATCAGCATCTTCCATCTATCTATCTATATCTATTCTATT
>NW_007465365.1:0-334 GCF_000475195.1 Diaphorina citri | reverse complement strand
AATCGAAGAGATAAGGAAGAAAAGACAGGAAAAAGTCAGCCATTCCGAGAACGAACATTATCTGTTTGGGATAAAGTTGGCCCTGGGTGGGAATTGAACCCGCGACCTAACGCTTACAAGGCAGACGCGCTACCCACCAAGCTAACTAGGCTGAATTCGTTCGTTTAAAAACTGTTATCCCTTTTATCTATCTAGCATCTCAATCCAAGGCTTATTTGGCAACTCTTCTCCCTCCCTTGGCCTCCACATAAACCTTACCTCTTTGACTCCACTGAGGCGATGGTTAGCAAAGGCCACGGTGGCCGTACTGTCTAGAGAGCTCCTCATCAGTCTA
>NW_007465364.1:0-334 GCF_000475195.1 Diaphorina citri | reverse complement strand
TTTATATCAATCCCGAGATGGTAAACCCCAGCATCAGTAGCGCATAGTCGATTGAAAATCCGAACCTATGAAAATGATTGTGACTTCTCACACTGGGGTCGTGGGACTTGAGTCTTCTAGTCTAGAGTGTGAGAGGCCTCTATCATTTCCTTAGATTTGGATTTTCAGGCGACTTGGTACGCGCTACGTAAAAGTCTACGCCTCCACTGTTAGACGTTCCTAATTTCTTGGAAAACTTATCCCCAGCACAAAAATAGAGTTGGAGTTCGGGGAAAATTCGAATTTTCCACGCGATTCGACACGAACCAGGTACTTTTCAATTAAGACATCCTAA
>NW_007465363.1:0-334 GCF_000475195.1 Diaphorina citri | reverse complement strand
TAAGCAAATAGCAATTAAATCCATAGCAGAAAACAGGTAGACGACTTGAACGTACCCTTCATAGAAAACCAGAACAACAACAATGGTCTGAAGAAAGAAACCTTAAGGACTGACCGGAAAAAGGCTGGAATTTCTCAAGAGCTTTAAATAAATGGGTCATGAATACAAAATTTGAAGAATTATATTATATTGTACCTATATTATGTACCGTAAAGGTAGAGAAATTGAGACCGAGAGATGAGAAGACCAAGGAAAGAGAGGTGTACAATAAATTCACCTTGTTACATAAATGCTTTGACAAATAAGAAATCACCCCCCTCTCCAAACCGGTCAG
>NW_007465362.1:0-334 GCF_000475195.1 Diaphorina citri | reverse complement strand
TTAGTGGAGATCAAAGTGACTGATTGAAAAAATCTTAGTAGAGATGAAAATGGCTGATTGAAAAATCTTAGTAGAGATAAAAATGGCTGATTGAAAAATCTTAGTAGAGATGAAAATGGCTGATTGAAAAAATCTTAGTAGAGATGAAAATGGCTGATTGAAAAATCTTAGTAGAGATGAAAATGGCTGATTGAAAAAATCTTAGTAGAGATGAAAATGGCTGATTGAAAAATCTTAGTGGAGATCAAAATGACTAATTGAAAAAATCTTAGTAGAGATGAAAATGGCTGATTGAAAAAAATCTTAGTAGAGATGAAAATGGCTGATTGAAAAA